>NW_020265873.1:0-8107 GCF_003255815.1 Theropithecus gelada | reverse complement strand
CCTCCTTCCTCCTCCTCTCTGCCTCTGAGTGCCTGTACCATCAGCACGTCCTCCTCCTCCTCTCCGCCTCCTGAGTGCCTGTACCATCAGCACCTCCTCCTCCCTCCTCCTCTCCGCCTCCTGAGTGCCTGTACCATCAGCACCTCCTCCTTCCTCCTCCTTCCTCCTCCTCTCCGCCTCCTGAGTGCCTGTACCATCAGCACCTCCTCCTTCCTGCTCTCCGCCTCCTGAGTGCCTGTACCATCAGCACGTCCTCCTCCGTGCTCTCCGCCTCCTGAGTGCCTGTACCATCAGCACCTCCTCCTCCCTCCTCTCCGCCTCCTGAGTGCCTGTACCATCAGCACCTCCTCCTTCCTCCTCTCTGCCTCCTGACACTGGGTCAGGGAATTGGGCTGTGCACACTTGGCACAAAGCTTCTTTTGGTATTTGCTGGCTATTTTTTCTTAATATAACTTTTCTTCTCTCAGGTAAACTATCCTTTAGACTATTGTGGAACAGGGAATAGTAGCTGAAAGAAACTCACTCAGCCACCTGACCACACTTAAAACTCCCCTCTGCCTGATATATGCATCCCTTATATAAGAGGCCTGCGCTGGTCCTGGCTGCATTTCTGACTAATAGAGCTCCTTGGCTTCCAGCAGTGCACAAGCTGGACGACACCACTTGGCCTGATTCTGTTGGTGCCGAATTTTTGTGTGTTCCAACCCTAACCCTTTTCCCTGCTTGGCTCCAGCTGTTGGGTTCTCAGAATTCCTTTCCTCCTTTGGGGTAGTTCTTTGGGGGAGGGCGTGGTGGAGGACGTGCGGGTGGAAATGTGAAGTCCTCGTGGTCTGGGAGGCACCACATTGTCAGAGCGTTGGCCAGTGTGGATTCACTGTGGGTAGTTTGATATGTGTGTGTCAGCGGCGTGGTTCAGAGTGACTCCTAATATTTGGAGATCCTTCAGCTGGATATGGATCCTCATTTACTTGTGTTCTGATCTGAGTATAATGTCTTTAAGCTGAGAAGGGGAATATTCTAAAATAGTCTCTGTGGGATTTTTCCGTCTGTTATTTAGAAGGTAGCGCTGTAATGGTTGCCGCAGAACATGGGCAGAACGTCCTCCCGTGTTGGGCTGGAAGGAAGTGGTTGCTGCCATGCTTGTCTTGAAGGTCCTGGGGTACCAGGCCGGCACTCTGCACGTGGGCCTTTGCGTCTGGTGTCACAGTGGGAAGCTGGTGTCAGAAACTCAGGCGGTTCATGGCATGTTGACCTGGGTGTTCTAGGGACCCTGGTGGGCTGTGTCTTTCAGGCTGTGTTGAACAGTGATCTTGCTGGGCAGCGGGTGTTCCCTAGGTTGGGACAGTGACAGTCAGTGATGGACAGTGATGGACAGTAACTTTGCTGGGCAGCGGGTGTTCCCTAGGTTGGGACAGTGACGGACAGTGACCTTGCTGGGTAGTGGGTGTTCCCTAGGTTGGGTCAGTGACGGTCAGTGACGGTCATCTGGTCATCTGGTCATCCTTGCAGTTTGGGCATCAGGCAGACGCACGGTGCAGACTCAATCTGAAAATAGTCTCAGGAGACTTCAGTGCTGTTTTGTAAAACCAACTAACATAAAGCTGCCGGGATCCTATTTCAAATAAATAGTGTTTCAGAGAGCTTAGTGCAACACTTAGCATCCTGACCCCTCTGGGGAAGCATGTGGCTCAGCATGGAAGCATACGGCCAGTGCGTCACCTGGCAGAGGCCATTCCCCTGAGTTCTGTGGGGAGAGCTGTCAGACGGACAGTTCCAGAGTAGAAGGTGGTTCTGCTCAGACGGCCCAGGCCGAGGGTGGTGGTTTCTGCCCGGACGGCCCAGGCGGAAGGGATATGGCTCAGGAGGTGGGGCCTGAGGATGTGGCCACTGCGCGTGCTCCTCCTGGCTGGTGCCCCTCCTAGTCAGCTTCAGGAGGTGGGCCGTGGGTGTGCCTCCACTGCCCAGAGCTCTTGCAGAGGAAGGCAGTAAGAGCTTCCTGCTTCCTGACCCACATGTCTGTAGATCCTTTCAGCCAGTGGTACCCGGAGGAGGGATGGGAAGAATGTGGCCGGCGGGTGGAGGATAGCGCTGATGCTTGGCCCCATGAGGCTGCAATGTGGCCACATTCTCCTCAGTGGGTCATGTCTGAAGGCAAGAGCAGCTGTGTTCTGTAAGTGGTAAAATGATTGCCTGTTGCATTCTATTTATAGGCAGAGCTAACTAAAAACCTCAGTGCTGAGAGGGGCATTGTATCGATCCTGCAGTTACAAGCTGGTTCACTTGGAGTTGTTTTGGTTGCAGGTGACAGAAAGCACGACTCAAGGTAGCATCAATCAAACAGGGAGGTGGGAGCACTCACCTGGCAGAGAAGTCCCTGCCCCCACTGCTGCAGCCCGACAGTCTGGTCCCGTGTGGGTCTCCCTGGACTAATGGCTGTGGCCGGGGAGGTGGTGTGCTCTGGCCAGGCCTGGATCACTTGTCCACCCTGAGTGGGAGTGGGGGTAGCCCCCAGAGGAAGACTCAGGAGAGGGGGAGTGCAAGGATGTCCACCAGATGCCCTGTGCTGCCCAGGGGGCAGCTCCTGGCATGGGACAAAACTGCTGTCTGTCCAGGGCTCTCTTCCTGGAAGGTCTTAGGAACTCCCAAATGGGTGCTGGCTGCGGTTGCCCGGCCTGGTGCCCTCAAGTAGAGCTGAAACTAGTTACTGGGTGCAGATGCTGGCTCTGACCCCTGCCCCTTCCTCCTGGCTTAGCTTCCCCAGCCTTCTGGTCCTTTGAGGAATGTGTGTGCCTGCGTGTTTGAGGCTCTCAGAACAGGCCTGCAGCACTGTGAGCCTTGGAAGGGGACCTCGCAGCTGTTGCTGCTACCTTGGAGGCCCAGGATGGGACTGAGAAGGGGAAGGGAGAGGTCAGAGCCACAGCTGTTGGGCAGGGACCTGCTGTAGGAAGAGAAGGCGGGAGAGGAGCTGGTGGTGGCCTCTGGTGGTGGCCTCAGGCGGTGCAGGTGATGCCCATTGTTTCCAGGGCCATCCCAGTTTGGAGGTTCCCGTTTCCAGAGGAGGTTCCCTTGTGACCCCTTGTTTCCACACCCAAGCAATGCTGAGGGCTGAGGGACCCCCAGGGGCTTGAGTGTGGTTTATGGCACGGCAGGGACTGACCACAGTGGCACATCGTGTCAGTGTTCAGTGGTCATTGGGTCCTGAGGGACCCTCAGGACCCTCCTTCTCGTGTGGGTGGTACTTACCCACCCACAGGTCACACTCAAGACCCGCATCTCATTCCAAAGGCTGGGCACAGGTGGCGGTTTTCTCTCCAACTTCTGTTTCACCATCTCCACTCTTAGGGCACAAATGCAGGTGCAGCTTCCCCATCCCCACTCTTTAGGCACAAATGCAGGTGCTGTGAGGACTTTAGAATCCTCTGCTGCAGGTGACTTTGCTTCAGCGAACCATAGGACGTTCACATGGTTTTATGCATTTGTTATTTCAGGGAAAATCAAAGTTAAAGATGTCTTCAGAATTTGCATTTTGGGGCCAGGCATGGTGGCTCACGCCTGTTATCCCAACACTTTGGGAGGCCGAGGTGGGCTGATCACGAGGTCAGGAGATGGAGACCATCCTGGCTAACATGGTGAAACTCCGTCTCTACTAAATATACAAAACAATTAGCCAGGCGTGGTGGCGGCGCCTGTAGTCTCAGCTACTCAGGAGGCTGAGGCAGGAGAATGGTGTGAACCCGGGAGGCGGAGCTTGCAGTGAGCCAAGATGGCGCCGCTGCACTCCAGCCTGGGCTACAGAGCAAGACTCCGTCTCAACAAAAAAGAATTTGTATTTTTAAAACTAAATGTAGCAGGTCATTAGTTACTTATACCTGATGTTTTATTAATAAAAAAAGAAAAAAGATAAAAACAGCCGTGGTTCCAGCTGCACGGAGTCTGGATGGGAAGTGTATCCTCTGGGCTGGGTGCGGTGGCTCACACCTGTACTCTGTCATCCAGTGCTTTGGATGACATCCGAGGTGGGCGGATCACCTGAGGTCAGGAGACCAGCCTCAACATGGTGAAACCTTGTCTCTAAAATAAAATAAAATAATAGGCCGGGCACGGTGGCTCGCATCTGTAATCCCAGCACTTTCGGAGGCCGAGGCGGGTGGATCATCTGAGATCAGGAGATGGAGACCAGCCTGGCCAACATGGTGAAACCCTATCTGTACTAAAAACAAAATTAGCAGGGCGTGGTGGTGGGTGTCTGTAATCCCAACTACTTGGGGTGCTGAGGCAAAAGAATCTCTTGAGGCCGGGCGCGGTGGCTCAAGCCTGTAATCCCAGCACTTTGGGAGGCCGAGACGGGCGGATCACGAGGTCAGGAGATCGAGGCCATCCTGGCTAACCCGGTGAAACCCCGTCTCTACTAAAAAATACAAAAAACTAGCCGGGCGAGGTGGTGGGCGCCTGTAGTCCCAGCTACTCGGGAGGCTGAGGCAGGAGAATGGCGTAAACCCGGGAGGCGGAGCTTGCAGTGAGCTGAGGTCCGGCCACTGCACTCCAGCCTGGGCGACAGAGCGAGACTCCGTCTCAAAAAAAAAAAAAAAAATCTCTTGAACCTGGAGGCGAAGGTTGTAGTGAGTTGAGATTGCACCACTGCACTCCAGCCTGGGCGACAGCAAGACTTTGTCTCAAAAAATAAAAAGAAAAGAACGTGCGTCCTCTGGGCCTTGGCTGGGGGTGGGCACGAGAGAGCTGTGCTGGGATGTGCTGCCGGGGCACACTTGGTGGGTCACACACACTTGTCAACTAGGGGCTGGAGAGTGGTGGCGCTCAGCTCACACGGGCCTCCTGCAGGGGGTGGTGTGGAGGGCCTGTGAGTAAGTGCTCTGGAAGGCCCATCATTGGGACCTGGTGTCACCAGTGGGAGCGGGCAGAGCCTGCACCTTCTCTGGCGCCAGTCATCCCAGATGCCACTCAGGGCTTGGCTGGGTTTGCCAGCTCTCCAGGTTGGCACTGGTAATGCCAAGATGGCCCTGGGAGCCTGTCTCCATTCAGCCTTGAGTTCCTGGCTTCGCTGAGGGAGGAGCTGTGGGGAAGGTGGTCGTGGGTTCACATTTTGGACTTGGTTATGTCAGAGGCTGCCGTGTTTTGTGTTTACGGTGGCAGCTGGATGAGGGCCTGCCACTTTAGGTGTTGACTGTCATGGTGGGCCCAACAGTATCCCTGCAGCCACAGCATCCTGCCTGCTGCCCTTTGCCCGTCCTGTGGACGCCGAGGCCCCAGAGCTTTGCTTTGGTGGGATGTACCCATGTGGGTGGACACTGGAGGGAGCTGGAGAGGATAGAAGCGGGGCCTTCACTAGGAACCGGGACAGACCCTTGCACTGTGAAAAGAGGCCTGGGAATGGAACTGTCCGATGCTCTGAAGGCACACGGGCTCCCCTGTCTGGAGGAGGGGCACCTTGCGGGCTGCATGGCCACTCTGAAGCTCATTCCCACAGCCGTGGTTGAGCATTTTCTCCCCTCAGCACAGTCTCATTGGGAAGAGGAAAGGGAACCTTGCACGCATGGGCCGGTCAGGGCACCGAGAGGCCTTTCTGCTCTGGCATTGCCTGCCAGGCGTGCACCTCAGGGGGCCCGTCCGCTCTTTAGCAGGCAAATGGGGCATCTTCTCTGTAGTCAGAGGGGCTGTGAGAAGACAGGAAAGCGGGCTTAGGAGGTGTCAGGTGAGGGGGTGGAGTTGGATTGTGAGATGAGAAAGCAGCATCATCGCGGGGCTGGGGGGCCGAAAGTCAGCAGGGTCGCTGAGAGCTCAGTGAGCAACACACAGGCTGCTCCTCGCTGCAGGGGCCTCTGGGGGCCGAGGGGCTCTGCGCCTGCACCCGCTCCGTAGACACCTGGCAAGTGTCCACCCCTTGCCCCGGCTCCTTTCCTCAGTTTTCCTCGGGCGTGCTCCCAGTGCTTTGTTTGCTTGGCTGAGGGTGGTGACCCGTCCATGCTGTCTGGTTGATTTAACTGGTATGTCTTCTTCCAGCTACAAGAAGACTCAGGAAACTCTCTCACAGGCCGGACAGAAGACCTCCGCTGCCCTGTCCACAGTGGGCTCTGCCATCAGCAGGAAGCTTGGAGACATGAGGTGAGACCCAGCCCTGACCCTGCTGCCCTGAGACCTGGCCAGGAGTGAGGTGAGGTGTTGGAGGCACTACAGGAAGCCTGCCTGGAGATCAGGCCTCAGACACTGGCTCGAGGATGTGGCCATCATGGCCCTGACCAGTCTGTGTGGGACCCTCGCCTGGGAGGTTCGTCCATCCCTGTCGGCTGCTTTTCTGTCATTTTTGTGTTCTTCAAGGAGGGTTGGCCGCCAGTGCTTTGGGTAACTTGTGGTGCTCAGGGTTGGTGAGGGACGAGTCTGCACCTCGAAGCTTCACTGAGAGGCAGCGACTCCAGCCTGGGGGTCAGAGGCAGTTCAGGGCGGGACGGCAGTCCTCCTCCACCTCCAGGACAGGTCAGGGCGGGACCACAGTCCTCCTCCACCTCCAGGACCGGTCAGGGCAGGACCACAGTCCTCCTCCACCTCCAGGACCGGTCAGGGCGGGACGGCAGTCCACCACCTCCAGGACAGGTGCTCGGCATGGTACTTCTGAGGGCGTTTCCCAGGTCTCAGAGAGTGCGGTCACACTCAGGAGGTTCTGAATGAGCCTTCTCTCCCAGAGGCTGGTGAAAGCCTCCCGGCCATCAGCGTTCCCTAGCAAGCAGGGGCCAAGGAGTGAGCAGGGCCGGCACTTTGTGGCTGGCACGTTTCCTCTCCCTTCCCTGCTCTAGGCTCCCTGACCACAGCACGGTGATGAGGGGATTGAGCCAGAAGCCTGGATATGATGCTTGGCCAGACTACCTCCCGGCTGGGCCCCGGCTGGGCCTCGGGTGGGCCTCTTTCACACGGGCTGTAGGAGCGGATGATGGAGGTTGTCACCATCACCAGCATCCTGGCCCAACTTCTGGGTGCTGCTGCCCACCCTGCCTGACTCCTTTCCATTCTCAGAACTGGTCTTCTGGCTTTGGGATCTCAGGGAGTGCCTCCCTGCAGTTCTGACCCAATTCTGGCAAAGATGGGTGCAGGGTTCCTAGAGGACCGGTGAGTGGGGCACCGTGCTGACCCCACGTAGCCCTCCCCTCTTCCCCTCTCATGGCCCCTGTAGAATTCAGAGATACGTACATCTCCTGCTGGGCCGGCTCCCTGCCTGCCTGCCTGCCTGCCTGCCTGCCTGCCTGCCTGCCTGCCTGCCTTAGGTTAGGTATGTCCTGCCTCTCAGCCTGTGGTTGCCAGCGCTCTCCCCTGACCACTGAGCCACAGGCCAGGACACAGACGGCCACACACCCAGGGACCCACCCTGCCAAGCAGAGGGGATGGCCACTGCCCAGGAGCTGTGCCCACTTGTATTTTTGTTTGTTTGAGGTAATCTACTCTCCGATCGCGGCGACTTCTATTTTGAGAGTTTTAAACCTCTGGAGAAGCTGCAGTCATCAGTACGCAACGTGTGTGTTTCCTCTGTGCACCCTCGCACGCCCAGGGCTCCACACTCCCCAGCAGCTGGGACTTGGGGGGTCCTTGTGGGGCACCCTCCAAATGCAGGTCTTCCCCACTGCTGCTGTGCTTTGGACCCAGGAGGGACACCCTGAGCTCCAGCTGCACTCAGCCTTGCAGGGCTGTTTTCTTCCCGAAAATGCCGGTCTCACCACAGAGCATCTTCAGGAAGCAACGGGTGTCTGTTGTGCCTAAATTTATGCCAGCCATCGGGGGCGTTTGCCCACTCATAGTGTCCACACTCCCTTTTGAGTTTGTTCAGAGCATCGTGGTGGAAATCCAAGGGTCAGGCGGAGCCCTCGGCACTGATTGACATAGCCGTGCACAGGCCAGTCCTGGCGTTTGTTTGTGTGGCCTGTTTTTCTCTGGAAGCACAGGGACACGGTCCCAGTTCTCTGTCTGCTGCTCCTCTGATGGGGAGGAGGGCTCTCGCGCTTTGCTCAGTCCTGGGGTTGGCAGCTGACCCCTGTGCCGTGTAGCCTCAGGGCATGGCTGGCAGTGAGCAGATCTCCTGTTGCAGTGACTCTGGCACAGCTGTCAG
>NW_020265872.1:0-1808 GCF_003255815.1 Theropithecus gelada | reverse complement strand
TGTTGTCGGAGGATATTTCCTTTGGCCCTATAGTCTTCAATGGGATCCGAAATATCTGTTCTCAGATTCCACAGAAATAAGGCTAGCAAAGAGATCCACGAAATACAGATGTAACTCTAGGAGATGAATTAACAGAACACTCTGCAGTTTCTCAGAAAGCTACCTTCCAGTTTTCATCTGAGGATATTTCCTTTTTCACCATAGCCTTCTATGGGGTTCCAAATATCACTTTGCCAATCCCACAAGAACTGTCTTAGCGAAAGGCTTCTGGAGGGGAAAGCAGTAACTCTGTGAGATGATTTCACAGAACACAAAGAAGTTTCTCAGAAAGCTTCTTTATCTTTGTTATCGGAGGATATTTCCTTTGGCCCTGTAGTCTTCAAAGGGATCTGAAATATCTCATCTCAGATTCCACAGAAATAAGGCTAGCAAAGAGATCCACGAAATACAGATGTAACTCTGTGAGATGAATTAACTGAACACTTTGCAGTTTCTTAGAAAGCTTCTTTCCATATTTCATCTGAGGATATTTCCTTTTTCACCATAGCCCTCTGAGGGCTTCCAAATATCACTTTGCCAATTACACAAGAACTGTCTTAGTGAAAAGCTTCTTGAGGGGAAAGCTGTAACTCTGTGAGATGATTTCACAGAACAAAAAGAAGTTTCTCAGAAAGCTTCTTTTTCTTTGTTATCGGAGGATATTTTCTTTGGCCATATAGTCCCCAAAGGTATCCGAAATATCTGTTCTCAGATTCCACAGAAATAAGGCTAGCAAAGAGATCCACGAAATAAAGATGTAACTCTGTGAGATGAATTAACAGAACACTCTGCAGGTTCTCAGAAAGCTTCTTTCCAGATTTCATCTGAGGATATTTGCTTTTTCACCATAGTCCTCTACGGGCTTCCACATATCACTTTGCCAATTCCACAACAACTATCTTAGCGAAAGGCTTCTGGAGGGGAAAGCAGTAACTCTGTGAGTTGATTTCACAGAACAGAAAGATGTTTCTCAGAAAGCTTCTTTCTCTTTGTTATCGGAGGATATTTCTTTGCCCCCATAGTCTTCCAAGGGATCCGAAATTTCTGTTCTCAGATTCCACAGAAATAAGGCTAGCAAAGAGATCCACGAAATACAGATGTAACTCTGTGAGATGAATTTACAGAACACTCAGCAGTTTCTCAGAAAGCTTCTTTCCAGATTTCTTCTGAGGATATTTCCTTTTTCACCATAGCCCTCTATGGGCTTCCAAATATCACTTTGCCAATTCCACAAGTAAAGTCTTAGCGAAAGGCTTCTTGAGGGGAAAGCAGTAACGCTGTGAGTTGATTTCACAGAACACAAAGAAGTTTCTGAGAAAGCTTCTTTTTCTTTGTTATCGGAGGATATTTTCTTTGGCCATATAGTCCCCAAAGGGATCCGAAATATCTGTTCTCAGATTCCACAGAAAAAAGGCTAGCAAAGAAATCCAGGAAATACAGATGTAACTCTGTTAGATGAATTAACAGAACTCTGAGCAGTTTCCCACAAAGCTTCTTTCCAGATTTCATCTGAGGATATTTCCTTTTTCACCATAGCCCTCTATGGGCTTCCAAATATCACTTTGCCAATTCCACAAGAACTGTCTTAGCGAAAGGCTTCTGGAGGGGAAAGCAGTAACTCTGTGAGATGATTTCAGAGAACACAAAGAAGATTCTCAGAAAGCTTCTTTCTCTTTGTGATCTGACGATATTTCCTTTGGCCCTAAAGTCCTCAAAGGCATATGAAATATCTGCTCTCAGATTCCACAGAAATAAGGCTAGCAAAGAGA
>NW_020265871.1:0-1809 GCF_003255815.1 Theropithecus gelada | reverse complement strand
GGGGGGGCTTCCTAGGGGACCTAGCCCGTCCTGGGATAGGGAGTGGACAGAGGGGGCAAGGGCTAATGCAGTGGGCGTGGCCTGGAAGGAGCTTTACACGGAGCGGGGCCTGGAGACCGACCTATTAAAGGCGAGGTTTTTAGGAGAATAGGAGTTTGGAGGCAGCATGGCCTGACTGATTAAGGTTAGCGGAGAGTGCGCTGGCCAGACTAGGCTTTGTTACAGCCTTTGCGGAGAGCAAGGCCTCTCCTCTGAGTGACCCACCGTCTCCATCCCAACTCCCCCAGTAGTGACCGCCCTGCACTCTGAGCTTGCCTTCCTGAGGGGCCCTGCTCGCCTCCAGTGTCTGGTTTTCGCCTCTCCCGCCCCAGATGCCGTGGTTAGGAAATGTCACTCCTCCCGTGACCCATCCAGCCGTGATCCCTGACCTCCCACCTGGCCCCCCCGAAACTACTGTGACCATCTCTGCCTTCCCAGACATCCCTCCTGCTTCTTCCTCCCCTCCTCAGTCTCCCTGGTGTCCTCACTCTTTTATGCTCCCAGGTCTGGTCTTGGGATGAGGGCTTTCTGGAGGCGGGGTCGCGGGGCGGGTTCCTGGTGGAGACATTCCCTGCCCCGGAGAGCCGCGGGGGACAGGGTCCGGGCCTGATCTCTGTGTACACATTTCGGGGACTCAGGAATTTGACTTTAGCAGGAGCTTTAACTGCAGTGCCCGGAACCGGCTGGGAGAAGGAGGTGCCCAGGCCAGCCTGGGCCGTAGAGGTGAGACCCCCGCCTGAAGACCCCAAATCTGGAGAGTCTAAACCCCACAAACTCAGGGATCCCCCAGCCGATGGTTGCAAAACCACAGACCCTCAAATGCAGAGACCTCCAAACCTTGGGAGTCTCAAAACTGTGGCTCATTGATTCCCAAGACCCCCCCCCCCCGCCCAACCACAAATGCCTTCACATTCTGAATCCTAAACCAGAAGACTCCTCACACCTAGGGACCCCCAAAAGAGAAACTCCAACGATTGCAAAGCAAATTGCAAAGTAAAGGACCCCTCAAACTCCAAGACTTTTTAAAGCCAGGGAGTTTAAACTCACTCTCAAACTTGGGGAACCCCAAATTCAAGGGCCTTTGGATCTCCAAATGTGCAACCTTTTGAACCCAGGGATCCCAAACTCAATCCCTGAGCCCCCGCTTCCTGGTTCACCCTCAGCCTTCTCAGGATGTCCCCTCTGCTCCCTGCAGACCTGCTGCCCACTGTGCGGATAGTGGCTGGAGTGACCGCTGCCACCACGACTCTCCTTATGGTCATCACTGGGGTGGCCCTCTGCTGCTGGTGCCACGGCAAGGGTTAGTGCCTGAGCCCCGCCCCAGCTCCTCAGGCGCCAGCCCCACACACAGCCTGCCTGCCCAGTGACCTGACCTAGCCTTGGGCCCTGGCTCCAGTCCCATTTCCAGCTCTGCTCAGGGCTTAGCTCGCCTTGAGGTTCTGGTTCCCTCCTTAAGCCCTAACCAGACCTTCCCAGGGTCACATTCCTAGGTGGGAAGGATTTTTTTTTTTAATCCTTTGAGTTCTAGGGTACATGTGCATAACGTGCAGGTTTGTTACATATGTATACTTGTGCTATGTTGCTGTGCTGCAACCATCAACTCGTCAGCACCCATCAACTCGTCATTTACATCAAGTATAACTCCCAATGCAATCCCTCCCCCCTCCCCATGATAGGCCCCAGTGTGTGATGTTCCCCTTCCCGAGTCCAAGTGATCTATCTCATTGTTCAGTTCCCACCTATGAGTGAGAACATGCAGTGTTTGGTTTT
>NW_020265870.1:0-1810 GCF_003255815.1 Theropithecus gelada | reverse complement strand
GTCAAGTTGGTTACAAGTTGAAACCTGGAATTCTCACATGGTTGCCCTGGTTCCCAGAGCTCAGAGCTGCCATAAAGAAGCCCCATATGTAACAAACCTGCACGTTCTGCACATGTACCCTAGAACTTAAAGTATAATAAAAAATAAATAAATAAATAAATAAATAAATAGAACAAAATCATGTTCTTTGCAGCAACGTGGATGCAGCTGGAGGCCATTATCCTAAGCAAATTCATGCAAGAACAGAAAACAAAATACTGCATATTCTCACTTACAAGTGCAAGCTAGATATTGGGTTCTCATGGACATAAAAATGGCAACAGTAGACACTGGGGACTAATAGAGCAGGGACGAAGGAAAGGAGGCAAGGGTTGAAAAACTATTGAGTACTATGCTCACTATCTGGGTAATGAGATCATTCATATCCCAAACCTTAGCATTATTTCATATACCCTAGTAACAGTCCTATACATGTACCCCCAACAAATCTAAAATAAAAGTTGAAATTTTAAAATAAAAAAGATGCGATAGGTTGAGAATTTTAAATTCTATAGTACTTTGAAATCCTCACCAGATAATTATGTTTCACATTATGCCTGGGACCTCAGTCAGCCACATTTTAAAAGCCGCTTAAAATGTCAGCCACATGTTACAGAAACTGAGCCCCAGGAAGTGTAAAACCATAACAGAGAACAAAGACAAGCCCTGGAAAGCAAAAATGATGGGACATAAAGACCTCGCTCTGATCTTTTATTAATGAATCTCTTAGAAATGGACTGTTACAAGTCCCAAAGCATTTTGACTCATTTATCAGACATTTACTCACTACCTACTATGTATCAAGTATGGTGCTGGGGGTTCAGATGAGTAAGACTTGATCCCTCTTTTCATGATCTCAGAAGGTAGCAGACAAGATAGGCACACTACCAACCATATTGCAACATAGCGAGGGCTACTGTGCAAGTGTGGGCTGGGCAGGTGCTTGGTGGTACAATATTTAGGAAAAATCGTGTTGAATGTTTTCTAAAGTCCCTTTTAGTTTGAAATTTCTGCAGTTTATTTCTGTTTCTGAAGTCCTCCTTTCTATTGTAACAGGGGCATTTAGCTCTGTGGGGATGTGGGTGGACTCCAGCTAAATCTACTTACAGATCACCTTAGGAGTTTTCTCGCACGGTAAAAGCCGTTTCCAGGGCCACTGTTTAAAATTACTTATGTATGCTCCAGAAGAAAATCACTTGGAATGACAGAAGCAAAGCCTCGTGACTTGTAGAGAGAATGGAAAGTAGATGTGTTCGATGAAAATGTTAAAAGAACTGCAGAAGGAGAAAGACCAACTGCACAAGAAGAATTTAATTTGAATAGCCCAATCTAAAATTTACAATGCAAATACATGCTAAGACAAGGAAAGGACCTTAATTTTATTTTGGTCTTTATGTGGAAACCCATGGAAGTTTTGTGCTAAGCCTTAGGTATTGTAACACATCAAAATTTGAAGTGTTTCTGTTTCTTAATCTCTTGTATGTGGCCTTTTCTGTTCTTCCCATTAGCTATTAGAGAGCTATTAGTCCTGCAGAGAGGAGATATCTGCATAATAGTGGCCACCATTCATGGAACACTTAACATAGGCCACTGTGCCTTTCATCCTCACATTTAAAAATACTTGACTCATTTAATCCTCATTCTATGATTGGTAGGCAGGTAGTAACATTATTATGCCCATTTTTAAGGTGTAAAAAGAGGAACTCGGAGAAATTGAATTTGCGCAAGTCCCAGAGCTAATAAGAGGCACAGATAAAAATACAGAGATTTC
>NW_020265869.1:0-1810 GCF_003255815.1 Theropithecus gelada | reverse complement strand
CAATTTTTTTCTTCTTAACATAGTCATGGCCTGGTAAGTTTAAAATAAGAGACAGTCAGAATCATTTCCCCCACAGCCAGGTTGTTTGAGGGGAGAGGAAAAGAGCAAGCAGAAAGTTTTCAGTTTCTGCAAAGACAGAGACAGTGCAGGGCACAGTGAGAGTCTGGGGTGTCCAGGAGACCTAAGTGTTTCTGCCATTTCCGCACTTCTGTGTGTCTGGTCAGTGAGGTGGTGGTGACTCATCCTTGAACCTAATGGCACTGTCAGTTGGCGCCTCAGGCCTGGGCAGATGGGACGGTTCATCCCCTGCCCTGCAGCAAGAGGGCCCCGTCCAGGGGACACCTACAGGACGGGCAGTGCAGGTCTGTGGTCGCTCCTGCTCTCACCTGTGGCATCTCCCGTAGAGGGATTGTCAGTTCTGGTTCCCTGTAGGCAGGAATGGTTTCACTGGGACAATGGCCAGAAAAAGGGTATGAAAATCACGTTAATTTCTCAAAATTCCTGCTTTTAATGTTGATGTCCATCAACATAATTTCAGCTGGAGAATCTTAATAGGATGTCCTCCAATACTGATGTTGTAAGGGACGTTGAATGGAACAGGAACACAAGTTTAGAGCTTCCTTTCTCAGAGGATCCATGTGGGAGATGGTGCCTGTGGCAGTGACAGTCCCCAGGTGCAGAGGGTGCATAGAGGCAGCCTCAGGCTGAGGGGTCTGAAGAAACCCCCTACTGCACAAGGAGAAGGAGAAGATCTCCTGTGGGCAGCCATGGCAGTGGCCTGGGTGGAAGCCCTATTAGGAACGGGACAGGAAGGGCTTGCAACCCCACTAAGCAGCAGTCCTGGGGTGGAACTGCATTTCCAGGGGTGAGTGGACACGCAGGAGCAAGCACAGCCCATATGCAGGTTATGGGGAGGGGAGGCTGGGCCTCCTTGAGCAAGGGAATCACCAGCATCAGGTCAGGTGCAGACTCCATGGCAGCCACATATTTCCATGCTGGGCCTGTGAGCCCCAGGGCTTCCTGATGGGATCTCCAGTTAGGAGCTGTGTGCTCAGAGCTGGGAGGGGAGGAACGCTGAGCTGCAGGTGGAGGGCAGAACCCACAGTGTGCAGGGTCTGCCCTAGTGTGCAGGTGCCTCCGCAGATGAGGAGGTCCTGGGGTCTGAGGGGTAGAAGGACTGTGTGTGTGACCCAGCCCAGGACTGGAGGACATGGAGACACGGCCGGAGGCCTCCCACTGTGTCAGGGTTGGTCAGGCGTGAGAGGAGGAGGAAAGGGCACTGAGTTTCCTCCTGGGTCTTGTTCCTGAGTCCTGGGGTCCTTTCACTCATTGCCGGGGTGGGTGCTGGGCACAGGGCAGGTGCTGATGCTGATGGAGTCACGGGAGGGGACTGGCAGGGGCTGGGAAAAGTGTCATGGGAGGGAGAAAAAAGTGGGGGCATCATCTTCCCTCAGAGAAAGGGTGCATCTGATTTTGGAGTGACTGAGGAGGGAGAAGTCCTCAGGGAATAAAAAGCAGCGCTCTGCACCCAGTGGAACATTTACTGTTTCTTTCTTTTCTCCAGAGCTGGTGAGCCTACAAGGCCCGGATCAACACGTGGTTGGGACAGGAGACCACCAGGGCAGTGCACAGCTGAGATCTCAGTCTCTGGTGTCAGCTCCTGGGTCCGCTGGCTCCACTGAGGGCAGCTAGACTCTGCAGCCAGGCGGTCTGGATTCATCTCCTTGCCTATGTCTCACCAGCACGTTCTCTCTTGGTGCCTCAGTTTCCTCATCCATGACATGGGGAAACTATGAGCATTTATTTCTTG
>NW_020265868.1:0-1810 GCF_003255815.1 Theropithecus gelada | reverse complement strand
TTAAAACTCTGTGCCCCAAAATGCTAGTGCCCACATTGTTAATTGCATCAGTCCTCTTGGATATAGATGTTTTCCTGGACACACCGGATGCACGATAAGCCAGTAAATCTTGGTTTGACCTGCTTGCTATCATTGGGAGCCCTAGGTATGTCAAAGGCTTTTCACCAAGCCAGCGTTATTAATCAAAGCTGACTCCCTCGTATTGATCAGACCTCAAATGGTTAGGTTCCCTGCCACCCTGTTTATATATTGCTGTTTAATTTGCAGCCACCCTGTGTGCACTCTATCTGAGTGACAACAATTTTGAAATCCTGCCACCAGATATTGGGAAGCTCACAAAGATGCAGACAGTAAGTTATCTAAATTCTTAGAAAATCAATTCACTGCTGCAGCCTTTTAGGGGTAGAATCAAGTCAATTTGAGCAGGAGTAAGGTTTGTTTTGCAGGAATAAACCACTACTCCTGATAGTGTTTCTTGATTATCTACCGGCACTTGTAAACAAATGGAAAAGACTGAGTTTTAGTAGAAGAGAGGACATGGAGGAGGATGAGAGTTTCTGTGGAGCACGTTTTAAAGTGAAAATGTGTTGACAACTCCTTGTTTTCTTCTGTTTAGCTCAACAATAGGGATAACGACCTGATCTCACTGCCTAAGGAAATCAGGGAGCTTACCCAGCTTAAAGAGGTCCACATTCAGGGGAACCGCCTCCCCACTCTGCCCCCAGAGCTAGGTAAGGTTGCTGATGAATGAACTTAGTTCTGGGTTTCATGAATAACAATTATCCTAATGTAGCAATTCCGAACAACCTCTCTCCTCTTCTTGGCAACTACTCCCCACCTAGACACCCAGTTCTGATCATTTGAGAACCATGTGTCATTGACCAGAGTTCAGCTGTTATAAGTTTGACCTTCTCCTATGCTGTGTTCTGCAGCTGTAGCGTCCCATGTCTTAGATACTGCTGATGAAAGATGACCCTGCTCAACTCCCCGCATGATGTAGTGGAAAAAGCATGGGGTTAGTAGTAAGAGCCTTATCCGTGGTTCCTCATTGACTAGCTGGGTAAGCTTTCTGGGTCTTGGTTGTTATTGATAACTTTATCTAAGTATCACTCTTACTTTTTAACCCCTTAATTTTTTATTGACCTGGAAAAACTTTTACCAAAAAATTAAAGTAGTTGTTACGGCTGCTTGAAGATGTTGATACCTCTGCTGGTCGTGAATTGCCCTCTCTCCTGATCCCATTTCTAGTAGGAATTGTTAAATTTGTTCTTGCTGGGAACAGGTCCTACTTCTGGCCACTGAATCCTAATCCTCTGCCAGGTCATTCCTATTTCCAGAGTGGGTTTATATACCCCATCAGAAATAACCTCCAAGCCAGTCATTCTGTTACTGCTTCATTCCACTCCAAAAGGTTCACGAGTTCCCTTATCTTTTCTCATGCAGACCCTCTATAACCTCTAATTTCTTTAATCCTTTGAACCACATTGTTTTCTCAAACTGCGATTATTTGCTTTTCTGCCCCCAAAATACCATCATTTTTAAGAAACACATTGAGGAAGCAGTTCTTTAAACAAGTCTGGCAGTTTCAGGAGGCCATTTTTTAGAAATTAGAATGCAAGCACCAGGAGGGCAGGGGCATTTTTGCATTTGTTCCCTGGGGTGCAGTACATGCTCAGAAAACATTGACTGAATGAATGAAAGAAGCAAGGACCTTGGATGGCAGGAAGTTAGGAAGGTTTTGAGCAGACTGATGTGGCTAATGGTTATGCATAGGAAGAGTGAGACACAGAGCACACCCATCAGCACTAAG
>NW_020265867.1:0-1810 GCF_003255815.1 Theropithecus gelada | reverse complement strand
ATATACCCAAAGGATTATAAATTATGCTGCTATAAAGACACATGCAGACGTATGTTTATTGCAGCACTATTTACAAGAGCAAAGACTTGGAATCAACCCAAATGTCCATCAGTGACAGACTGGATTAAGAAAATGTGGCACATATACACCATGGAATACTATGCAGCCATAAAAAAGGATGAGTTTGTGTCCTTTGTAGGGACATGGATGCAGCTGCAATCCATCATTCTTAGCAAACTATCACAAGAACAGAAAACCAAACACCGCATATTCTCACTCATAGGTGGGAACGGAACAATGAGATCACTTGGACTCAGGAAGGGGAACATCACACACCGGGGCCTATCATGGGGAGGGGGGAGGGGGGAGGGATTGCATTGGGAGTCATACCTGATGTAAATGATGAGTTGATGGGTGCAGCACACCAACAAGGCATAAGAATACATATTGAACAAACCTGCACGGTATGCACATGTACCCTACAACTTACAGTACAATAATAATAAATAAATAACTAAATAAAAATATATAAATAAAAAAAAAAGAAATAAGGCTAGCAAAGAGATCCACGAAATACAGATGTAACTCTGTGAGTGGAAGTCACACATCACAAAGCAGTTTTTCAGAAGGCTTCTTTCCAGTTTTTCTCTGAGGATATTTTCTTTTTCACGGTAGCCCTCTATGGGCTTCCAAATATCAATTTGACAATTCCACAAGAACAGGCTTAGTGAGCGGCTTCTTGAGGTGAAAACTATAACTCTGTAAGATGAATTACCAGAACACTAAGCAGTTTCTCAGAAAGCTTCTTTCCAGATTTCATCTGAGGATATTTCCTTTTTCACCAGCGCCCTCTATGGGCTTCCAAATATCACTTTGCAAATTCCACAAGAAGTGCCTTAGCCAAAGATTTCTTGAAGGGAAAGCTGTAACTCTGTGAGATGATTTCATAGAATACAAAGAAGTTTCTTAGAAAGCTTCTTTCTCCTTGTTATCGGAGGATATTTCCTTAGGCCCTATACCCTTCAAAGGGATCCGAAATATCTGTCCTCAGATTCCACAGAAATAAGGCTACCAAAGAGATCCACGAAACACTGATGTAACTCTGTGACTGGAAGTCACACATCACAAAGCAGATTCTAAGAAATCTTCGTTCCAGTTTTCCTCTGAGGATATTTTCTTTTTCACCATAGCCCTCTATGGGCTTCCAAATATCACTTTTCCAATTCCACAAGAACAGCCTTAGCGAGCGGCTTCTTGAGAGGAAAGCTGTAACTCTGTGAGATGAATTAACAGAATACTAAGCAGTTTCTCAGAAAGCTTCTTTCCAGATTTCATCTGAGGATATTTCCTTTTTCACCATAGCCCTCTATGGGCTTCCAATTATCACTTTTCCAATTCCACAAGAACAGCCTTAGCGAGCGGCTTCTTGAGAGGAAAGCTGTAACGCTGTGAGATGAATTAACAGAATACTAAGCAGTTTCTCAGAAAGCTTCTTTCCAGATTTCATCTGAGGATATTTCCTTTTTCACCATAGCCCTCTGTGGGCTTCCAAATATCACTTTGCAAATTCCACAAGAACTGTCTTAGCGAAAGGCTTCTTGAAGAGAATGCTGTAACTCTGTGAGATGATTTCACAGAACCCAAAGAAGTTACTCAGAAGGCTTCCTTCTCTTTATTATCGGAGGATATTTCCTTTTTCCCTATAGTCTTCAAAGGGATCCGAAATATCTGTTCTCAGATTCCACAAAAGTAAGGCTAGAAAAGAGAATCAAGAAATACAGATGTAACTCTGTGAGTGGAAGTCACACAT
>NW_020265866.1:0-1810 GCF_003255815.1 Theropithecus gelada | reverse complement strand
TTTGCATTTCTCTGATGGCCAGTGATGATGAGCATTTTTTCATGTGTTTGTTGGCTGTATGAATGTCTTCTTTTGAGAAATGTCTATTCATATCCTTTGCCCACTTTTTGATGGGGTTGTTTGTTTTTTTCTTGTAAATTTGTTGGAGTTCTTTGTAGGTTCTGGATATTAGCCCTTTGTCAGATGAGTAGATTGCAAAAATTTTCTCCCATTCTGTAGGTTTCCTGTTCACTCTGATGGTAGTTTCTTTTGCAATTAATAGCCTACCAACCAAAAAAAGTCCAGGACCAGATGGATTCACAGCTGAATTCTACCAGAGGTACAAGGAGGAGTTGGTACCATTCCTTCTGAAACTATTCCAATCAATAGAAAAAGAGGGAATCCTCCCTAACTCATTTTATGAGGCCAACATCATCCTGATACCAAAGCCTGGCAGAGATACAACAAAAAAAGAGAATTTTAGACCAATATCCCTGATGAACATCGATGCAAAAATCCTCAATAAAATACTGGCAAACCGGATTCAGCAACACATCAAAAAGCTTATCCACCATGATCAAGTGGGCTTCATCCCTGGGATGCAAGGCTGGTTCAACATTCGCAAATCAATAAACATAATCCAGCATATAAACAGAACCAAAGACAAGAACCACATGATTATTTCAATAGATGCAGAAAAGGCTTTTGACAAAATTCAACAGCCCTTCATGCTAAAAACGCTCAATAAATTCGGTATTGATGGAACGTACCTCAAAATAATAAGAGCTATTTATGACAAACCCACAGCCAATATCATACTGAATGGGCAAAAACTGGAAAAAATCCCTTTGAAAACTGGCACAAGACAGGGATGCCCTCTCTCACCACTCCTATTCAACATAGTGTTGGAAGTTCTGGCTAGGGCAATCAGGCAAGAGAAAGAAATCAAGGGTATTCAGTTAGGAAAAGAAGAAGTCAAATTGTCCCTCTTTGCAGATGACATGATTGTATATTTAGAAAACCCCATTGTCTCAGCCCAAAATCTCCTTAAGCTGATAAGCAACTTCAGCAAAGTCTCAGGATACAAACTTAATGTGCAAAAATCACAAGCATTCTTATACACTAGTAACAGACAAACAGAGAGCCAAATCATGAATGAACTTCCATTCACAATTGCTTCAAAGAGAATAAAATACCTAGGAATCCAACTTACAAGGGATGTAAAGGACCTCTTCAAGGAGAACTACAAACCACTGCTCAGTGAAATAAAAGAGGACACAAACAAATGGAAGAACATACCATGCTCATGGATAGGAAGAATCAATATCGTGAAAATGGCCATACTGCCCAAGGTAATTTATAGATTCAATGCCATCCCCATCAAGCTACCAATGAGTTTCTTCACAGAATTGGAAAAAACTGCTTTAAAGTTCATATGGAACCAAAAAAGAGCCCGCATCTCCAAGACAATCCTAAGTCAAAAGAACAAAGCTGGAGGCATCACGCTACCTGACTTCAAACTATACTACAAGGCTACAGTAACCAAAACAGCATGGTACTGGTACCAAAACAGAGATATAGACCAATGGAACAGAACAGAGTCCTCAGAAATAATACCACACATCTACAGCCATCTGATCTTTGACAAACCTGAGAGAAACAAGAAATGGGGAAAGGATTCCCTATTTAATAAATGGTGCTGGGAAAATTGGCTAGCCATAAGTAGAAAGCTGAAACTGGATCCTTTCCTTACTCCTTATACGAAAATTAATTCAAGATGGATTAGAGACTTAAATGTTAGACCTAATACCATAAAAATCCTAGAGGAAAA
>NW_020265865.1:0-1810 GCF_003255815.1 Theropithecus gelada | reverse complement strand
GAATCTTTCTGAGAAACTTCTTTGTGTTCTGTGAAATCATCTCACAGAGTTACAGCTTTCCCCTCAAGAAGCCTTTCGCTAAGACAGTTCTTGTGGAATTGGCAAAGTGATATCTGGAAGCCCATAGAGGGCTACGGTGAAAAAGGAAATATCCTCCGATGACATCTGGAAAGAAGCTTTCTGAGAAACTGCTTAGTGTTCTGTTAATTCATCTCACAGAGTTACATCTTTATTTCGTGGATCTCTTTGCTAGCCTTATTTCTCTTGAATTTGAGAACAGATGTTTCGAATCCCTATGAAGACTATAGGGCCAAAGGAAATATCCTCCGATAACAAAGAGAAAGAAGCTTTCTGAGAAACTTCTTCGGGTTCTGTGAAATCATCCCATAGAGTTACAGCTTTCACCTCAAGAAGCCTTTTGCTAAGAGAGTTCTTGGGGAATTCGCAAAGTGATATCTGGAAGCCCATAGCGGGCTATGGTGAAAAAGGAAATATCCTCAGATGAAATCTGGAAAGAAGCTTTCTGAGAAACTGCTTAGTGTTCTGTTAATTCATCTCACAGTGTTACATCTGTATTTCGTGGATCTCTTTGCTAGCCTTATTTCTGTGGAATCTGAGAACAGATATTACGAATCCGTATGAATACTATAAGGCCAAAGGAAATATCCTCCGATAACAAAGAGAAACAAGCTTTCTGAGAAACTTCTTCAGGTTCAGTGAAATCATCTCAGAGAGTTACAGCTTTCCCCTCAGGAAGCCTTTCGCTAAGAGAGTTCTTGTGGAATTGGAAAGTGATTTCAGGAAGCCCATAGAGGGCCATGGTGAAAAAGGAAATATCCTCCGATGAAATCTGGAAAGAAGCTTTCTGAGAAACTGCTTAGTGTTCTGTTAATTCATCTCACAGAGTTACATCTGTATTTCGTGGATATCTTTACTAGCGTTATTTCTGTGGAATATGAGAACAGACATTTCGAATCTCTGTGAAGACTATAGGGCAAAAGGAAATATCCTCCGATAACGAAGAGAAACAAGCTTTCTGAGAAACTACTCTGAGTTCTGTGAAATCATCTCACAGAGTTACAGCTTTGCCCTCAAGAAGCCTTTCGCTAAGACAGTTCTTGTGGAATTGGCAAAGTGATATTAGGAAGCCCATAGAGGGCTATGGTGAAAAAGTAAATATCCTCAGACGAAATCTGGAAAGAGGCTTTCTCAGAAACTGCTTAGTGTTCTGTTAATTCATCTCACAGAGTTACATCTGTATTTCGTGGATCTCTTTGCTAGCTTTATGTCTGTGGAATCTGAGAACAGATAATTCGAATCCCTATGAAGACTATAGGACCAAAGGAAATATCCTCCGATAACAAAGAGAAAGAAGCTTTCTGAGAAACTTCTTCGGGTTCTGTGAAATCATCTCACAGAGTTACAGCTTTCCCCTCAAGAAGACTTTCGCTAAGACAGTTCTTGTGGAATTGTCAAAGTGATATTTGGAGCCCATAGAGGGCTATAGTGGAAAAGTAATTATCCTCAGATGAAATCTGGAAAGAAGGTTTCTGAGAAACTGCTCTGTGAAGTTTGACTTCTACTCACAGAGTTACATGTGTATTTCGTGGATCGCTTTGCTAGCCTTCTTTCTGTGGAATCTGAGAACAGGTATTTCGGTTCCCTTTGAAGACTATAGGGCCAAAGGAAATATCCTTCGATATCAAAGGCAAAGAAGCTTTCTGAGAAACTTCTTTGTGTTCTGTGAAATCATCTCACAGAGTTACAGCTCTCCCCTCAAGAAGCCTTTCGCTAAGACAGTTCTTGTGGA
>NW_020265864.1:0-1810 GCF_003255815.1 Theropithecus gelada | reverse complement strand
CCTATAGTCTTCAAAGGGATCCGAAATATCTGTTCTCAGATTCCACACAAATAAGGCTAGCAATGAGATCCATGAAATACAGATGTAACTCTGTGAGATGAATCAACAGAACCCTAAGCAGTTTCTCAGAAAGCTTCTTTCCAGATTTCATCTGAGGATATTTCGTTTTTCACCATAGCCCTCTATGGGCTTCCAAATATCACTTTGAAAATTCCACAAGAACTGTCTTAGCGAAAGGCTTCTTGAGGGGTAAGCTGTAACTGTGTGAGATGATTTCCCAGAACAAAAAGAACTTTCTCAGAAAGCTTCTTTCTCTTTGTTATCGGAGGATATTTCCTTTGGCTCTATAGTCTTCAAAGGGATCAAAAATATCTGTTCTCAGATTCCACAGAAATAAGGCTAGCAAAGAGATCCACGAAATACAGATGTAATTCTGTGAGATGAATTAACAGAACACTAAGCAGTTACTCAGAAAGCTTCTTTCCAGATTTCATCTGAGGATATTTCCTTTTTCACCATAGCCCTCTAAGGGCTTCCAAATATCACTCTCTGAATTCCACAAGAACTGTCTTAGCGAAAGGCTTCTTGAGGGGAAAGCAATAACTCTCTGAGATGATTTCACAGAACACAAAGAAGTTTCTCAGAAAGCTTCTTTCTCTTTGTTATCGGAGGATATTTCCTTTGGCCCTAGAGACTTCAAAGTGATCTGAATTATCTGCTCTCAGATTCCACAGAAATAAGGTTAGCAAAGAGATCCAGGAAATGCAGATGTAACTCTGTGAGTGGAAGTCACATATCACAAAGCAGTTTGTCAGAAAACTTCTTTCCAGTTTTTCTCGGAGGATATTTCCTTTTTCACCATAGCCCTCTATGGGCTTTCAAGTATCAATTTGCGAATTCTACAACAATAGGCTTAGCGAGCGGCTTCTTGAGAGGAAAGCTATGAATCTGTCAGTTGAATTCACAGAACAGTAAGCAGTTTCTCAGAAAGCTTCTTTCCAGATTTCATCACAGGATATTTCCTTTTTCACTGTAGCCCTCTATGGGCTTCCAAATATCACTTTGCAAATTCCACAAGAACTGTCTTAGTGAAAGGCTTCTTGAGGGGAAAGCTGTAACTCTGTGAGATGAATTCACAGAACACTAAGGAGTTTCTCAGAAAGCTTCTTTCCAGATTTCATCTGAGGATATTTCCTTTTTCACCAGGGCTCACTATGGGATTCCAAATAACACTTTGGAAATTGCAGAAGAACTATCCTAGCGAAAGGCTTCTTGAGGGGAAAGCTGTAACTCTGTGAGATGAATTCACAGAACACTAAGCAGTTTCTCAGAAAGCTTCTTTCCAGATTTCATCTGAGGATATTTCTTTTTAACCATAGCCCTCTATGGGCTTCCAAATATCACTTTGCACATTCCACAAGAACTGTCTTAGCGAAAGGATTCTTGAGGGGGAAGGTGTAACTCTGTGAGATGATTTCACAGAACACAAAGAAGTTTCTCAGAAAGCTTTTTTCTCTTTGTTATCGGAGGATATTTCCTTTGTCCATATAGTCTTCAAAGGGATCCGAAATATCTGTTCTCAGATTCCACAGAAATAAGGCTAGCAAAAAGATCCACGATATACAGATGTAACTCTCTGAGTGGAAGTCATACATCACAAAGCAGTTTCTCACAAAGGTTCTTTCCAGAATTTCTCTGAGGATAGTTCCTTTTTCACCGTAGCCCTCTACTGGTTCCAAATATCACTTTGCGATTTCCACAAGAACAGGCTTAGCGAGCGGCTTCTTGAGTGGAAAGCTGTAACTCTGTG
>NW_020265863.1:0-8108 GCF_003255815.1 Theropithecus gelada | reverse complement strand
TTAATAAACCAAAAGCTGCTGTATCTTGGTGCTCAGTTAATAAGCAACGCAGAGTTCATTCATAAATAGAAGATTGGGAATCTAAACAGTCCATCACATTTTACTGGATTTCATGGTTCCTCACTATTCCTTAGTAGGACAAGTCCTATTAAGTTTGATACCTACAAAGTCAAAAATAAAGTTAGTCTTCAAATCACACCAGAGGGGACAGCAGTTTACAAAATACAGAGGCATATACTTAATAATAGAGATACGTTTTGAGAAATGCAACCTTAGGGGATTTTATTATTGTGGGAACATCCTGGAGTGTACTTACACAAACCTAACCAGTTGCTTTGCCTCTTCCACCTGTTTCCCTTCAGCTCCTCTTTCCTCACTAGAGCAATGAAGCCACTCCACAGTCCACCTTTCAGCACTAATTATATCACCTCCTGGCTTCTCTTGTACCAAACACACAGTATTGTATCCCATCATGATCCAAACCTCATGAAGACACTCATGGGTGCTCTGCTGCTTCTTGGTATCACCTACATTAGCAACTGATATGGCTAGAATGGAGGCATGGTTTTCCCATATGCCTCCTCCTTTTTAAGTGATTTCTATCGTGGCCAACAGCTCTACTACCTCCCCAGCTTCTTGCTTAGGCAAAACTCTAGAAGATGCCTTTGATTCTTCTCTTTCCCTAACCTTTGAGAAATACAAATAAAATCTTAAGTCCCTTAGTCAACTGAAAAGACCCCTCTCTTGGCCAAGAGGATTCCAGAGAAACCTTAAAAACTGAATTATTGGCCAACAGATGGGAGGTCAAGCGTGTCTCAGTATGCCCCTTGCTTATCAGCCTTTAACCAAAACTCCTTCCTAAGGAGAAAGCAGAGACCAGCTCTGGAAAAAAAGAAATATATGACTCATTTCTTCATCACTTTTAGCCAATCATCTGAGGCTGCTACCAGACTCCTCTTCCTCTTCACTGCTTCCAAGTGACAGCTCACCAGTCACACAATGCATTTCTTTCTAAACAGTGACCACCATCTCTGGATGTGTTTTGGCTGACTCTCAAAGGATGAGTGAGGGTTTTGGTGTCCTTCACTTTACCTTTTGATGTCAGAGGGCTAAAAACTCCACCTCAGATCACACTAATGCTGCCATTTTTTAAAACATGCAATCAATGAAGAGGCATTAAGAGTTGTTCCTGAACAGGTTTCTCTTCTCATAAATATTTGTAACTCCTCCTATAGCTCATTAAATATGTATATTTGGCCACCCCACTCAGCATGCATTTCTGTATTGACTTCCATTCCCTCCAAGTGCTTCCTCTCAGCTATGCCTCCCAGCCAGCAGGACGGCCAACCCTCAGTCTGTAACCCTTCATGAGAAAGAAAGCTGTTTCCAAAATTTGAACCTCGTGATTCTTCAGTTGACAGCTTCTACTCCAGTCCCTCCACAGGTGCTATCATCCTATACAGAGCCATGTTCCTCCATCTGACTTCCAAATGCAAGTCTTCACCAGCCACCTGGCCTCCCTGCCTCCACTCCTTCCCCTGTACCATCTATTTCCCACAGAGTGTCAGAGTCAGCTTTTATAATGAACATCAGAGGATGTCATTTTCCTGCTGAAGCTCTCCATAGGCTCTCCATCCCATCTTCAGGAAAAGTCAAATTTCTTGCTCTGTCTTTTACAAAGACCCCCATAGTCTAGGTGCTGTGCACTCCTCTCTTTTCTGCCACTCTCCCTACCACCTGCTCTTTCCTGCCTGCCTGGTTGGCTGTGGTCCTGTCCTAAGAACATACCATATTCTGTGTCCCTGGCTCAGCTTGGCCTCCCTTGGCATGGGTGGCACCAGCTCAGATCTCTGCTCAGATGGTGCCTCCTCTGGGAGGCTTCCATGAGCTCTGTGATCTGCAGGAAGTACCCAGTTCCTCACTATTGTAATTCTCAACATAACCATAATATATTTTCAGGGGAGTATACCAGATACATTTATGTGTTACCTGGCAAAACTCTAAATAAATCAAGTCCTATATCCTCAATTTGTCAGATATACACAGGCTCAGGGGGTTATATGTATTGTGGCATATCACACCACAAGGAGCAGAAAGAACAGCTCCTCTAAGACAGAATTGCCAGGGCACACCAGCAGGCCGTCCTAAGCTGTCCTGGCTCTATGGAGCTCCAGCATTCGGACTGGGAACCAGTGCAGGCATGGAGCCATGCTTGTTAGTAATAAACGTCTCTGGACTGATACTAAAATCATATTTTATTGATAAGTCCAATATGTCTTAAGAAAACAGTCCCAAACTCAGGTCTAATATTACCAGCCACTTAACACTATGTGTTTTGAATAATATTTTCTATCAGGAGTTCTAAAATCCTTCAGGTCTCATATTGATGCAAAAAACTAAACACACGAACAAAATCTCTGTGCTTCACACAAAGTTACAATCCAACTTGTGGCCCCGTACAGTCACCAGTATCATCAAATAGGCCACTACAGAGTAGGGGGATACAGGAGAAGCTCCAAGCCATGAACAAGAGAGCATTACACTCTGTATGCACCGTGTCCCAGAATACTTGTGTGAAACAGGTGGAAGAAAAAAAGATGCCTGATTTGTGTGTCTTTGTCTGTGTGTGTGTGTGTGTGTGTGTGAGAGAGAGAGAGAGAGAGAGAGAGAGAGAGAAAGAGAGAGGTGAAGTTTGTTGTTGACATTGTCTTTTAACTTACTTTTCATAGGCATCAAGAAAACTCTACCCCTAAAGCCAAATTAAATGTCTCATAACCAAAGAGATTAGTAAGTGGTATGCAAGATAGGCTCTGCATGGAAAGTACTCAAGCTGACAACACCTACTAATAAAAATGAGAAAAAGGCTTTGAAGGTCACACACCTCCGTCTTTTTAAAAGACTATGAAATCTCAAAATCAAGCAAACCACACACATACACGAAAACAATTCAGTACAACAAATCTGTTAAATATATTACGTTGGAATTTTTTAAAGGGTATCAGACAAAAGAAAACCTTCTTTGGCCAGTTTTTTCTTCTTTTCCCAGAGTGGGACACTTTGGCCATTCCTGTGAGACACTTATGCACTTAAATGCAGAGGCAGGAACTGTAGCATATTCCCTCCAACATCAGTCTGAACCCACCTCACAGAGTCCACTAGTGATATTTATATACTGTAAGTTAATAGAGATGAAGGAAGGGATCAAATGGCTCAGATCTAAGAAGCAACTTAATTTCTACCCCATTTGGAATATAATGCACTTTCAATTATACCATTTTTGTGTGGCAGAACTTTGCCCTAAAGAAACATCAAATACACGTTGAGGAAAACCACAGATCACTCTAAAATTGAATAAAGCAGTGAACAACATGTATTAAAGCACGCTTCTATTAAACAAAGTAAATCTCAGGGACCATCTTTGGCTTCACTAAGTCCCCTCAGGAAGAGACACAGCATGTTTCTAAGGAAACGTGAGGTTCATTTCCTTATCCATAGCTTCACAGAGCGCTTATGGCACTCTTTTATTGTTACAGACTCTCAATTCAGAGCTTTGCTGATTTGAAAAAATGTGTTTTAGGTTGTAATTTGGCAGACAGAACTGGGAGTAATGCTTTAAAACAAATTTCGTAACATCTACCGTGTCATTTTTAACTAATATCTCCAATATCTTCTGTTTCCACAGAACTTAAATGCAGCTCTGTTTTTTAATGCTAAAAACATAGATCTTTCTTTAGCTCTATGGAATATTCACTTTTAGCAATAGAAGGCTCCAAAAGGCCAGATGCGATGGCTCATGCCTGTAATCTCAGCACTTTGGAAGGCCGAGGTGGGTGGATCACGAGGTCAGGAGATTGAGACAGTCTGGCCAAGACAGTGAAACCCTGTCTCTACTAAAAATACCAAAATTAGCCAGGTGTGGTGGTGGGCACCTGTAATCCCAGCTACTCAGGAGGCTGGGGCAGGAGAATTGCTTGAACCCAGGAGGTGGAGGTTGCAGTGAGCTGAGATCATGCCACTGCACTCTAGCCTGGGTGACAGAGCAAGACTCTGTGTCTCAAAAAAAAAAAAAAAAAAAAAAAAGATTTTCCAAATATTTTCTTACCTCTACTCCACAGACTTATGCTCAAAATCAGTGTGTCCCACAAGAATAAAGAAAACAATTACTGTTTAAAATGTCATCTAAATCCCTAACATGCACTTCTGTCTCTTAGAGGCTTGAGTTAAAAATGGATCAATTTTGAGGATGGTCTGTTGGTCATTAGGACATAAGTACAAATACACATCTGGGGAAAAAATATCTACAGCATTCATTTTTTCCAGTGAATCACTGGAAAATATTTCATTAAAATACAATCCCAAAATTGATATAGAAATTATTTTTAAAATTTAATTGATGTATAATTTTCTTCTACCTAATATTTGCGTGCCCAATATTCTATTAAGTGTTTAAATAAAGACAAAAGATAAAAAAGATCTATCTCCACTTTCAAAGTAAATTGAGTTGTAGGCAACTATAAAGTGTTGTGCTAATGATATATATTTGGAAGTTGTTTTTGAAGCCTTGGTATATATGATGTAAACTAGAGAGAAAGTAAAACATTTTTAAAGTACAAAAAAATTGAAGAGAAAATTCTTCAGCGCAATTTAAGAGATGAGCGATGGAGAATAAACTAATGAAACAGCAGTAAGGAAAGCTAGAAAAGAATTATGCTTCAGGAGCAAAAGGCAAAAAATTTTTAGAAGGAATTAATGGTCAGAAGTAAGTGCTGCCAGGAGAGCGACCATCATGAAGGTTAAGGAGAAGTCACACATTTAGGAAAGAAGATGCAGAAGTGACAGTGACAACATGCCACAGCAAAAGAGCTAAGGTGCACGAAAATCTATACCAAGTCTCAGATAATCGTCCTTTATTAGGAAAACACTAATCCACCAATGGGCCCCAAGCAAGGGTGAACAGGGTTATGATGAAAGCACAGTTCAAAGTTTTTTCTAAGAATTGTGAAATTACTGCTTAAAGAGTTCTATAGCCACAAAATAGAGAAAAGTATGTGATTTAGAAAAAACACTAGGGGATTTTTCAAGCAAGCTTTCATACAATCTTTCATCTAGGGTATTTTTCATCCTTTCAATATAAAGATTTAACATTTTATTAATTTTAATTAATCATTTAAATTATACATATGACAAAGGATGAGTAAACAAATTTAACAGCAATTAAAAGACATTAATCTGTATTAGGATGTGGAGAAAAAGCTCAGGGCTGAAGCAACAACCACAAAAATAGTAAAACAAATTACTGTCTGAAGGTGGTATACAAATGAAATTTAAATATTTGTGGAGGATGCAAAAAGGATGTTTCTCTTATGTGGTAGACATTACACTGCTTCTTGGCATAGTCACTGATAGGTCATAGAAACAAAATGCTGTGTTTAGGTGAAGAAGAGAAGGAAACTTCAGAGATAGTCTTTCAATAAAATTTTCATCTATACAAATGACCCTATAAAACTTGCAAGTTTCTATATACTGCAAGGTTGAATAACCTAGCTGCAAAATGTTTGAAAACATTGCATATTCCCAGCCATATTGACTCTCTTGATTAGTGACTGCAAGTAATGTCCATACTTTGTTGCTTCCTCTTCCGTTTTAGCTTTTTATTAACTTGATAGAGAAAAAAGGGAAGTCTTTTTATCAGCCAATTTCTGAAATTTTATACAAAATATTTATAGGCATCTTTTAGACAAAATTCTTTAATCAGATAAACTCTGGTGTTACTAAATTCACAGTCAATATATTGTTTTGGCCCTACCCTGAAATTGCAGATGGAATTTTAAAACATGCGAAAGCAATTTCGCTTTTGTAAAGTTAAAAAAAGACTGAAATATTTGAGCATTCTTACAGAGGAATCATGGCACTCTGTCTTGCTGATCTGTGCTTCCCTTTTTAGGAAGAAGGCTGTTTATCCATTCTGCAAATGCTGGTGGTCCTTAGGATCTGGGCTCTGTTTGTTTCTGTCTCCTTCCTCCATCTCCAGTGGTAGTGCTGGTACCATTCTTCTGTGACCTCAAATATCCCCCAAATGGCAGTAATAGCCAAGTCAGTGTGTTGAAATAAATTTCTAGATTATTTATTACATAAGCAGCCCACTGAAAAATTTATTCCGAAGTATTCCATTGAGAGTCAAAAAGATATTGATATGATTATTATTGATCTGTTAAAGAAAACACACTAAAAAAACAAACAGGGAATTCTCAATAAGCAAATCAAAACTTAGATGTGATTATAACCTAAAGGGCTCACAGGGCAAATGTGAAGAAAGCTTCTGTCTCAAGGCCTGCATATGGAAGACATGTAGTACTTAGATTTGTTGTCTTTCTTTCCTCCTCTTGTCTGAGTTTAGTATTAATAAAAGTTGGGCTGAGACAAACTTTTTTTACAATCTTACGGGCTATTTTTAGTGTAAACTTTTTAGAAGTATAATATACATACAAAAACAGCACAGATCAAATACATGCATCTCAAATGGTGTTCCATTTTCAAAAAATGAATACATGTGGACGGCACTTGTATTTTTAAAAAGTCAGAAGCTGCCTCCTCATACCCTTTCCACTTCTCACTCATCGTCCCTCAACCCAGGCATAACTACTCTCCTGACCTCAGACATCATAAATTAGTTTTGCAAGCTTTGGAACTTTATCCAAATGAATCATACAGAATGGATGTTCGCAGAGCCTACTTAGATATTATGGATTCTTGACAGGTATATAAAAAGTGTTGCAGATAAGCCCAACAAATATCTGGGCTGGTGGTGCAGGGGCAAAAGAATTTACCAAGACAGTTGTAGATAAAGAAAGGTAGACTTATTAGAGAAAATATAAAAATATGTTGCAAGAAAGCAATGAGCACATCAGCATGAGAGAAGCCAACTGCAATGAAACAAAGGCTTGCTGGAGATTTTATAAGATAGCACTTATGCTATGTGCTGAAGAGGGCTTTGTGCAGTACTGACAACACCAAAGTTGCAAGTGAACTAACTTGTAGGTGCCTGGTGATAAGTTGGGTGCAGGAGGGCTACATGTTCTAAACCATGAAGAAAAGCAGACTTATAGCTTATCTGCTTTCTCTTTTTGCTTTCCCCCGGTCTTGCCAGCCTGACTCCTTTTTCCCAGTAGGACTCCATAAAAAGTGTTCTGGGTCAGCTAGCTGGTCAGCTGTTGTCAACGTGCCTGAGCTGATTATTCTTTTCTTTGTAAATTTGACCCTACAATTAGCAACCAGCAAAACCATGTAAAGCCTATGGAATACTAAGCAGCTGTGGATTAGAAGCTGCCTCATGTTTTTCTCACCATTTTCCAAATGGATAACCTGGTTGACTAGTCTTGAGCCACAGATCCAGACCCCAGAAGTGGCACAGAGGTAGAACCAGCACCATTTGAATGTATGTTCTAAAAGAGGGCAAGGGATTAAGGGCCTGTGATCAGAAGAAAGGGAAATGAATGCAGAGCAAGCAGAAGATGACAAGATGTCACTGCACCCGCATAAGAGATGTCTTTGCTACTGCTGAGCAAAGTGGTAGGGCTTGTCTTCTGAGGACACTGAAAAGTATCTGTACATTTAAATAAGGCCTTCTTTCAGTTTCCACCTTTCATTGAAATCAGGTCGCAACCATTACAGAAGTATTGTGACTCAAAGTTCACATAGGAGGACAGACAAAAGCAACCTAGATTTCTCTTTAGTCAAAGAAATGCCAAACATGTATGATAGCTGGTTGCTCAAAGTTCATAAAATGGTTGGCAAGATGGCCGAATAGGAACAGCTCCAGTCTGCAGTTCCTAGCGAGACCAATGCAGAAGGTGGGTGATTTCTGCATTTCCAGTTGAGGTACTCTGTTCATCTCACTGGGACTGGTTAGACAGTGGGTGCAGCCCACAGAGGGCGAGCAGAAGCAGGATGGAGTGTCACCTCACCCAGGAAGTGCAAGGAGTGGGGGGCCAAGTGGCAGGGCCAGACTGCCTCTCTAGATTCCTCTTCACCTGGCAGGGCATCTCTCAAAGAAAGGCAGCAACCCTAGTCAGGAGCTTATAAATAAAATTCCCATCTCACTGGGACAG
>NW_020265862.1:0-1810 GCF_003255815.1 Theropithecus gelada | reverse complement strand
TGTGAGATGGACTCTGGCTCTGTCACCCAGGCTGGAGTGCAGTGGCATGATCTCAGCTCACTGCAACCTCTGCCTCTTGGGTTCCAGCAATTCTTCTGCCTCAGCCTCCTGAGTAGCTGGGACTACAGGTGCATGCCACCATGCCCAGCTAATTTTTTTGTTTTTTTTTGAGGCAGTCTCACTCTTTTGCCCAGGCGGGAGTGCAGTGGCGTGATCTTGGCTCACTGCAGCCTCTGCCTCCCGGGTTCAAGCAATTCTCCTGCCTCAGCCTCCTGAATAGCTGGGACTACAGGCGTGTGCTGCCACGACTGACTAATTTCTGTATTTTTGGTAGAGACAGGGTTTCACCATGTTAGCCAGGATGGTCTCGATCTCCTGACCTCGTGATTTGCCCGCCTCCGCCTCCCAAAGTGCTGGGATTACAGGCGTGAGCCACCACGCCCGGCCTAATTTTTGCATTTTTAATAGAGATGGGGTTTCACCATGTTGTCCAGGCTGGTCTCAAACTCCAGACCTCAGGTGATCCACCTGCCTCAGCCTCCCAAAGTCTTGGGATTATAGGTGTGAGCCACTGCACCCAGCCATGCAATTTTTTATAAAACCGTTTTACTGATGTATAATTGATAACAATTAGCTGCGCATGTTCAAAGTGTACAATTTGATAAGTTCTGACATACGTATCTGAGGAACCATCACCATGATCCAGACAGTGAATATAATCATTACCCCTGAAAGTTTCCTCATGCCCTTTTGAAATCCCCTCCTTCCATCTCTTTCCCACTCTCAATTCCCAGGCACTGATCTGCTTTCTATTATTTTGCATCTTCTAGAATTTCATATAAATGGAATTGTAGAGAATGCACTGTTTTGTTTGGCTTATTTCACTCAGCAAAATTAGATATGAGATTCATCCAGATTGCATGTATCAATAGTTCATTCATTTTTATCGTTGAATAGTATTGAATGTTATAGCTACACCATTTGGGAAAATACCTAGGATCAGGGTGATGTGGTAACTATACTTAACTGTATAAGAAACTGACAAATATTTCCAAAGTAGCTGTACCATTTTGCATGTTCATTGGCAAAGTATGAGAGAGTTCCACACCCTTATCAACACTTGGCATTGTCTGTTAAATGCTCAGCTGTCTCCTATGCATGTAGTGTTATCTTACTCTGATTTTACTTTTGTTTGTTTGTTTTTGAGACAGGGTCTCTCCAGCCCAGGCTGGAGTCCAGTGGCTCGATCTCAGCTCACTGCAACCTCTGCCTCCTGGATTCTCCTGCCTCAGCCTCCCGAGAAGTTCTGATTACAGGTGCCCACCACCACGCCCGGCTACTTTTTGTATTTTTAGTAGAGACAAGGTTTCGCTATATTGGTCAGGCTGGTCTCAAACTCCTGACCTCAGGCGATCCACCTGCCTAGGTCTCCCAAATTGCTGGGATTATAGGCATGAGCCACCGCACCTGCCCATTCTGTGTTTATTAAACAAAATGTTAAGTTGCTGGCCACAAAGTTACCTTTTAATAAAAGAATGGGCCTGTAATCACAGCAGTTTGGGAGGCCGAGGCAGGCAAATCACGAGGTCAGGAGATCAAGACCATCCTGGCTAACACGGTGAAACCCCGTCTCTACTAAAAATACAAAAAAATTAGCCAGGCATGGTGGCGGGCACCTGTAGTCCCAGCCACTCGGGAGGCTGAGGCAGGAGAATGGAGTGAACCTGGGAGGCGGAGCTTGCAGTGAGCTGAGATTGCACCACTGCACTCCAGCCTGGGCCACAGAGTCCGTCTCAAAAAAAAAAAAAAA
>NW_020265861.1:0-1811 GCF_003255815.1 Theropithecus gelada | reverse complement strand
TGAGGCACAGGGAGAAGCAACTGGCCAGAACACACACCCAGCTCCCCACACACTCTAAAGTGTTTCACGTCTCTGCCTCTCAGGACCCCAGGCTCCCTTCTATTCAGCCTTGTCTTAGTTCTGACTCTAGTACCCAGAATTTGCCTCCATTTCCCAATCCAGAAATTAGAAAAAAACATCTCCAGGTCCCTTGCTTGAAGACCTGGCCAGAGCTGGTGCCAGGCTGCAGACAGCTGGCAGGAGGTGAGAAGGGCATACTCACTTTCCCCTTGTCCTGGGAGGCCCACGCACCAACATTGTCACCACCGCTGCCACCTGGGAGCACAGCCAAAGTTGACACACTCACAGGAAAAGTGGAAGGGTTGAGTGAACCTGGGACACTGCACCCCAACTGTAATGTGATGATGAATTCAATTTGCTAATATTTTGTGGAGGATTTTTGCATCAATATTCATCAGTGATATTGGCCTGTAGTTCTCTGTTTTGGATGTATCTTTGGTTTTGGTATCAGGGTAATGCTGGCCTTGTAGAATGAGTTTGGAATGGTTGGGTAAAGTCTCTAGTTTTGGAATAGTTTGGGTAAGGTTGGTATGAGTTCTTTTTTAAATGTTTGGTAGAATTCAGCAGTGAAGCATCATGTCCCAGACTTTTCTTTGCTGGGAGACTTCTTATTACTGCTCGACCTCATTATTTCTTATTGGTCTGTTCAGGTTTTGAATTTCATCGTAGTTCAATCTTGGAAGGCTGGATGTGTCTAGAAATGTATCCATTTTTAGTAGGGTTTCCTATTTCTTTGCATAGAGTTGCTTATAATAGCCACTAGTGTTCCTATGAATTTTTGGGGTATCAGTTGTAATGTTTCCTTTTTCCTCTTTGATTTTATTCACTTGGGTCTTCTTTTCATCTTAGTCTTAGTTAGGCTAAAAGTTTGTCAATGTTGTTTATCTTTTCCAAAAACCAACTTTTCATTTCATTGATGCTTTTGATTGTTTTCTTCATTTCAATTCCATTTATTTCTTCTCTGATCTTTATTATTTCTCTTCTTCTACTAATTTTGGGTTTGCTTTGCTCTTGCTTTTCTATTTCTTTAAGATGCATTGTTAGGTTGTTTATTTGATGCTTTTCTACTTTTTAAAAGTAGGTGTTTATAGCCATAAAGTTCCTCTTAGTACTGCTTCTGTCGTATGCCATAGGTTCTGGTATGTTGTGTTTCCATTATCATTTAAGAAATGTTTCAACTTCCTTCTTAATTTCTTCACTGACCCACTGGTCATTCCAGAGCATATTATTTGATCTCCATGTGTTTGTATAGTTTCCAACATTTCTCTTGTTACTAACTTCTACTTTTAATCCATTGTGATCAGAGAAGATGTTTGATATTATTTCATTTTTTCTAATGTTTTAAGATGTTTCACGTGACTTAAGATATAGTCTATCTTTGAGAAGGATCCATGTGCTGAGGAAAAAAATGTGTATTCTGTAGCCCAAGGGAGAAGACACCCACCCCCACTCTGCTACAACATACAGCGCTCTGCTCAGGGATGCAGCAGTGGTGTGCTGTTGTTAAACAAGGGGCTCTCTGTCGGGGAGGGAACAGAAGTCTGAGGATCAGGCTTGTTTGGTGGAGGAAAAAGAGACTGCCGCTCAGGGCTGCTAAAGTGTGTGTGGCAGAGTATCAGAAATGATGGAGTTGCAGAGAAGGAGCCCCAGAAATCTTGCAGAGGTTGCTGCAAGTCCTTGGCCAAATCCCAAATGATGAATGTGTGGGTTGAGACTCTGCAAGGCCCAGCACAGAACAGCCGATGGGGAGC
>NW_020265860.1:0-1811 GCF_003255815.1 Theropithecus gelada | reverse complement strand
CCCATAAGAAATGGCTGAAAACTAAGGCTTAGGACAGACTGGAACTCAGAAAAGAAAGGAACTTGCTCATAGCTCATAGCTCATAGCTCATAGCACCACCCTTTTCAAATGATGCCCTGGAAGGAGCTCATGCACCCCAGTGGAGGCCCTCATGCTGTTCTAGTTGACTTTCATAGGACTGTGCCCTGCCTGGAGCTGGAAGTCTCTGCAGTGGAGATCCTTCCATATTTTGTTCTTCATCTTCTTAATGCCCTCAAGGTTTTTCATTTGGAAAAATTCTATTCACACAATCAATAATATGCAAAAAAAAAAAAAAAACCTTTAATTTTAGGTCTGCTCAGAATTCATATTTCTTTGTACATGATTATTAAAGCCTTCTTTCATATTTTCCACCTGTGGAATTGATTTTGGGTGGGTAGAGTCAGGATTGGAAGCACATATAGGTCAGCAGGGGCATGAAAGGGGCCGGGAACCAGGTCAGAGCTGGAGGCTGAACTCCAGGGAGCCTTTGAATAGCTATGGATACCAACAGGGTGGGAAGGGGCAGTGGTCCACTGTCCTGGGGTTCTCTTGAAACTGAGCTTGGCCTCCCTGCTGAGAGCAGAGAGCAATCATCAATAAATATTCCTACAATGATCTGAATTTTAACATTAACAGGGTGGAGTTGGAAATTAAATGTAGGCTGACATGAGGAAGATCCCCAGACCTGTGCTTTTTGAATTGACAACCATGGCATTCCAGGGCATTATCTCCGGGTTGGACATTCCCAGCAGTTGGAGAATTCTTCCAACCTGGGGCCCGCCAGCCTCAAGAATCTGCATGGATTGGGTCCAGCAAAACTAAATATCCAGCAAGATTTTGAAATCCAGCAACACTGAAGGCTCAAGTATGTCACTGGTGCATACTTGTCCCAGGGAGGCTATGCTCTCACGGTCTCTACCATCTCAGGGCCTGCGGCATCTGACACTCACTCCTTCCCGCAGATATCCCAGGGCAAAGATTTATGCATCTCCATAGCTTCAAACTGCAGTGTGCCAGGCACAGAAAAATGGATGTCTTCAGAAAGAGATGAAAAAACATGTAGTAGCAATCACCCTTTGGACACTAAAACTTTTTTGTCACCTTAGATATGAGAAACTAAAACCTAGAAACTGAATGTTGGCATTAATTTTGTCAGCTATGAGGCCATTTTCCTTTCACACAGAGAGAGTTCTAAACTTGAATATAGAGGAGCTTAGGTGCTACTATCTAATTGGAAGGCAGGAATAGCAGTTTTTTTAAATGCGATTTTTTTTTTTTTTTTTTGAGATAGAGTTTCGCTCTTGTTGCCCAGGCTGGAGTGCAATGGTGAGATCTCAGCTCACTGCAACCTCTGTCTCCTGGGTTCAAGCGATTCTCCTGCCTGAGCCTCTCGAGTAGCTGGAATTACAGGCATGTGCCACCATGCCTGGCTGATTTTGTATTTTTAATAGAGACAGGGTTTCTCCATGTTGGTCTCAAACTCCTGACCTTCGGTGATCCGCCCACCTCAGCCTCCCAAGTGCTGGGATTACAAGTGTGGGCAACCACGCCCAGACTGCACTTCTTGTTAGATTGATTAAACATCAATTATCAGTATAAGAGAATGGCAATACATTTTCGAAGTAGGTTTGGAAAGTGTTTTTGTGATTTATACATGGAGCAAGCTTCCCATGTGACCATTCTCACTTCCTGTTCTGAAGTCTCAGTCTGCTATTCTTTTCCTCCCTATCTTCACTGATTATTTTAGCCACAAAGGAAACAGTCAATGTGGCCTCCAAAATAAAGAACAG
>NW_020265859.1:0-1811 GCF_003255815.1 Theropithecus gelada | reverse complement strand
GAATTTCATATCCAGCCAAACTAAGTTTCATAAGTGAAGGAGAAATACAATCCTTTACAGATTAGCAAATGCTTAGAGATTTTGTCACCACTAGGCCTGCCTTACAAGAGACCCTGAAGGAAGCACTCAACATGGAAAGGAACAACCGGTACCAGCCATTGCAAAACCATGCCAAAATGTAAAGACCATTTAGGCTAGGAAGAAACTGCATCAACTAACGAGCAAAATAACCAGTTAATATCATAATGGCAGGATCAAGTTTACAAATAACAATATTAACCTTAAATGTAAATGGACTAAATGGTCCAATTAAAAGACACAGACTGGCAAACTGGATAAAGAGTCAAGACCCATCAGTCTGCTGTATTCAGGAGACCCATCTCACATGCAGAGACATACATAGGTTCAAAATAAAGGGATGGAGGAAGATTTACCAATCAAATGGAGAACAAAAAAAAGCAGAGGTTGCAATCCTAGTCTCTGATAAAACAGACTTTAAACCATCAAAGATCAAAAGAGACAAAGAAGGCCATTACATAATGGTAAAAGGATCAATTCAACAGGAAGAGCTAATTATCCTAAATATATATGCACCCAATACAGGAGTACCCAGATTCATAAAGCAAGTCCTTAGAGACTTACAAAGAGACTTAGACTCCCATACAATAATAATGGGAGACTTCAACACTCCACTGTCAACATTAGACAGATCAACGAGACAGAAAGTTAACAAGGATATCCAGGAATTGAACTCATCTCGGCAGCAAGTAGACCTAATAGACATCTATAGAACTCTCCACCCCAAATCAACAGAATATACATTCTTCTCAGCACCACATCGTACTTACTCCAAAATTGACCACGTAATTGGAAGTAAAGCACTCCTCAGCAAATGTACAAGAACAGAAATTATAACAAACTGTCTCTCAGACCACAGTGCAATCAAACTAGAACTCAGGACTAAGAAACTCAATCAAAACCGCTCAACTACATGGAAACTGAACAACCTGCTCCTGAATGACTACTGGGTACATCACGAAATGAAGGCAGAAATAAAGATGTTCTTTGAAACCAATGAGAACAAAGATACAACATACCAGAATCTCTGGGACACATTTAAAGCAGTGTGTAGAGGGAAATTTATAGCACTAAATGCCCACAAGAGAAAGCAGGAAAGATCTAAAATTGACACTCTAACATCACAATTAAAAAATAGAGAAGCAAGAGCAAACACATTCGAAAGCTAGCAGAAGGCAAGAAATCACTAAGATCAGAGCAGAACTGAAGGAGATAGAGACACAAAAAACCCTCCAAAAAATCAATGAATCCAGGAGTTGGTTTTTTGAAAAGATCAACAAAATTGACAGACCACTAGCAAGACTAATAAAGAAGAAAAGAGAGAAGAATCAAATCGACGCAATTAAAAATGAAAAAGGGGATATCACCACCGACCCCACAGAAATACAAACTACCATCAGAGAATACTATAAACACCTCTACGCAAATAAACTGGAAAATCTAGAAGAAATGGATAATTTCCTGGACACTTACACTCTTCCAAGACTAAACCAGGAAGAAGTTGAATCCCTGAATAGACCAATAGCAGGCTCTGAAATTGAGGCAACAATTAATAGCCTACCAACCAAAAAAAGTCCAGGACCAGATGGATTCACAGCTGAATTCTACCAGAGGTACAAGGAGGAGTTGGTACCATTCCTTCTGAAACTATTCCAATCAATAGAAAAAGAGGGAATCCTCCCTAACTCATTTTATGAGGCCAACATCATCCTGATACCAAAGCCTGGCAGAGA
>NW_020265858.1:0-1812 GCF_003255815.1 Theropithecus gelada | reverse complement strand
AAAGGAAATATCCTCCGATAACAAAGAGCAAGAATCTTTCTGAGAAACTTCTTTGTGTTCTGTGAAATCATCTCACAGAGTTACAGCTTTGCCCTCAAGAAGCCTTTCGCTAAGACAGTTCTTGTGGTATTGGCAAAGTGATATTTGGAAGCCCATAGAGGGCTATGGTGAAAAAGGAAATATCCTCAGATGAAATCTGGAAAGAAGCTTTCTGAGAAACTGCTCTGTGAAGTGTGACTTCTACTCACAGAGTTACATTTTTCTTTCGTGGATCTCTTTGCTAGCCTTATTTCTGTGGAATCTGAGAACAGATATTTGCGATCCCTTTGAAGACTATAGTGACAAAGGAAATATCCTCTGATAACAAAGAGAAAGAAGCTTTCTGAGAAACTTCTTTGTGTTCTGTGAAATCATCCCACGGAGTTACAGCTTTCCCCACAGGAAGCCTTTCGCTAACACAGTTCTTGTGGAACTGGCAATGTGATATTTGGAAGCCCATAGTGGGCTATGGTGAAAAAGGAAATAACCTCAGATGAAATCTGGAAAGAAGCTTTCTGAGAAACTGCTCTGTGATGTGTGAATTCTACTCACAGAGTGACATCTGTATTTCGTGGATTTCTTTGCTAGCCTTATTTCTGTTTAATCTGAGAACACATATTTCGGATCCCTTTGAAGACTATAGGGCCAAAGGAAATATCCTCCGATAACAAAGAGAAAGAAGCTTTCTGAGAGACTTCTTTGTGTTCTCTGAAATCATCACTCAGAGTTACAGCTTTCCTCTCAAGAAGCCTTTCGCTATGACAGTTCTTGTGGAATTGGCAAAGTGATATTTGGAAGCCCATAGAGCGCTATGGTGAAAAAGGAAATATCCTCAGAAGAAATCTGGAAAGAAGCTTTCTGAGAAACTGCTTAGTGTTCTATTAATTCATCTAACAGAGTTACATCTGTATTTCGTGGATGTCTTAGCTAGCCTTCTTTCTGTGGAATCTGAGAACAGATATTTCGGATTCCTTTGAAGACTATAGGGCCAAAGGAAGTATCCTCTGATAACAAAGAAAAAGAAGCTTTCTGGGAAACTTCTTTGTGTTCTGTGAAATCATCTTACAGAGTTACAGCTTTCCCCTCAAGAAGCCTTTCGCTAAGACAGTTCTTGTGGAATTGGCAAAGTGATATTTGAGAGCCCTTAGGGGGCTATGGTGAAACAGGAAATATCCTCAGATGATATCTGGAAACAAGCTTTCTGAGAAACTGCTTAGTGTTCTGTTAATTCATCTCACAGAGGTACATCTGTAGTTCGTGGATCTCTTTGCTAGCCTTATTTCTGTGGAATCTAAGACCAGATATTTCGGATCTCTTTCCTTGAGGAGTATACGGCCAAAGGAAATATCCTCCGATAACAAAGAGAAAGAAGCTTTCTGAGAAACTTCTTTGTGTTCTGTGAAATCATCTCACAGAGTTACAGATTTCTAAACAAGATGCCTTTCGCTAAGACAGTTCTTGTGGATTTGGCAAAATGATATTTGGAACCCCATAGAGGGCTATGGTGAAAAAGGAAATATCCTGAGATGAAATCTGGAAAGAAGCTTTCTGAGAAAGTGCTTAGTGTTCTGTTAATTCATCTCACAGAGTTACCTTAGTATTTCGTGTATCTCTTTGCTAGCCTTATATCTGTGGAATTGGAGAACAGATATTTCGGATCCCTTTGACGACTATAGGGCCAAAGGAAATATCCTATGATAATAAAGAGAAAGAAACGTTCTGAGAAAGTTCTTTTTGTTCTGTGAAATCATATCAGAGAGTGTAAGCTTTCCC
>NW_020265857.1:0-1812 GCF_003255815.1 Theropithecus gelada | reverse complement strand
TCATCGAGTCCTGATCATCATCATCGAGTCCTGATCATCATCATCATCACAGTGAGTCCTGATCATCATCATCATCATCATCATCATCGTGAGTCCTGATCATCATCATCATGAGTCCTGATCATCATCATCATGATGAGTTCTGATCATCATCATCATCATCATGAGTTCTGATCATCATCATCATGAGTCCTGATCATCATCATGAGTCCTGATCATCATCATCATCATGAGTTCTGATCATCATCATCATCAGCATCATGAGTCCTGATCATCATCATCATCATGAGTCCTGATCATCATCATCATCATCATGAGTCCTGATCATCATCGAGTCCTGATCATCATCATCATCATGAGTCCTGATCATCATCATCATCGAGTACTGATCATCATCATCGAGTTCTGATCATCATCATCATCATCATGAGTCCTGATCATCATCATCATGAGTTTTCATCATCATCATCATCATGAGTCCTGATCATCATCATCATCATGAGTTCTGATCATCATCATCATGAGATCTGATCATCATCATCATGAGTTCTGATCATCATCATCATCATCATGAGTCCTGATCATCATCATGATCATGAGTCCTGATCATCATGGAGTCCTGATCATCATCATCATGAGTCCTGATCATCATCATCATCATCATGAGTCTTGATCATCATCATTATCGAGTCCTGATCATCATCATCATGAGTCCTGATCATCATCATCATGAGTTCTGATCATCACCACCATCATCATCATGAGTCCTGATCATCATCATCATGAGTCCTGATCATCATCATCATCATGAGTCCTGATCATCATCATCATCGAGTCCTGATCATCATCATCATCATGAATCCTGATCATCATCATCATCGAGTACTGATCATCATCATGAGTTCTGATCATCATCATCATCATCATCATGAGTCCTGATCATCATCATCATGAGTCTTGATCATCATCATCATCATGAGTCCTGATCATCATCATCATCATGAGTTCTGATCATCATCATGAGATCTGATCATCATCATGAGTTCTGATCATCATCATCATAATCATGAGTCCTGATCATCATCATGATCATGAGTCCTGATCATCGAGTCCTCATCATCATGAGTCCTGATCATCATCATCATCATCGTGAGTCCTGATCATCATCATTATCGAGTCCTGATCATCATCATCATGAGTCCTGATCATCATCATCATGAGTTCTGATCATCATCATCATCATCATCATGAGTCCTGATCATCATCATCATCATCACCATCATGAGTCCTGATCATCATCATCATCATCATCGAGTCCTGATCATCATCATCATCATGATGAGTCCTGATCATCATCATGAGTCCTGATCATCATCATCGAGTCCTGATCATCAACATCATCATGAGCCCTGATCATCATCATGAGTCCTGATCATCATCATGATGAGTTCTGATCATCATCATCATCATGAGTCCCGATCATCATCATCATCATCATGAGTCCTGATCATCATCATCATGAGTCCTGATCATCATCATCATGAGTCCTGATCATCATCATCATCATGAGTTCTGATCATCATCACCATCATCATCATGAGTCCTGATCATCATCATCATGAGTTCTGATCATCATCATCATCATGAGTCATGATCATCATCATCATCATCACCATCATGAGTCCTGATAATCATCATCATCATCATCATGAGTCCTGATCATCATCATCATGAGTTCTGATCATCACCATCATCATGAGTGCTGATCATCATCATGAGTCCTGATCATCATCATCATGAGTTCTGACCATC
>NW_020265856.1:0-1813 GCF_003255815.1 Theropithecus gelada | reverse complement strand
TCACAGAAAGAAGCTTTCTGAGAAACTTCTTTGTGTTCTGTGAAATCATCCAACAGAGTTACATCTTTCCCCTAAAGAAGCCTTTCGCTAAGACAGTTCTTTTGGAATTGGCAAAGTGATATTTGGAAGCCCATAGAGGGCTATGGTGAAAAAGGAAATATCCTCAGATGAAATCTGGAAAGAAGCTTTCTGAGAAACTGCTTAGTGTTGTGTGAATTCATCTCACAGAGTTACATCTGTATTTCGTGGATCTCTTTCTTCGTCTTATTTCTGTGGAATCTGAGAACAGATATTTCGGATCCCTTCGAAGTTTACAGGGCCAAAGGAAATATCCTCCGATAAGAAAGAGAAAGAAGCTTTCTGAGAAACTTCTTTGTGTTCTGTGAAATCATCACACAGAGTTACAGCTTTTCCCTCAAGAAACCTTTCGCTAAGACAGTTCTTGTGAAATTGGCAAAGTGATACTTGGAAGTCCATAGAGGGCTATGGTGAAAAAGGAAATATCCTCAGATGAAATCTTTAAAGAAGCTTTCTGAGAAACTGCTTACTGTTCTCATAATTCGTCTCACAGAGTTACATCTGTATTTCTTACATCTCTTTGCTAGCCTTATTCCTGTGGAATCTGAGAACAGATATTTCGGATCCCTTTGAAGACTATAGGGCCAAAGGAATTATCCTCCGAAAACGAAGAGAAAGAAGCTTTCTGAGAAACTTCTTTTGTTCTGTGAAATCATTGAACAGAGTTACAGCTTTCCCCTCAAGAAGCCTTTCGTTAAGACAGTTCTTGTGGAATTGGCAAGGTGATATTTGGAAGCCCATTGAGGACTATGGTGAAAAAGGAAATATCCTCAGATGAAATATGGAAAGAAGTTTTCTGAGAAACTGCTTAGTGTTCTGTTAATTCATCTCACACAGTTACATCTATATTTCGTGTATCTCTTTGCTAGCCTTATTTCTGTGNGCTAGCCTTATTTCTGTGGAATCTGAGAACAGATATTTCGGAACCCTTTGAAGACTATAGGGCCAAAGGAAATATCCTCCGATAAGAAAGAGAAAGAAGCTTTCTGAGAAACTTCTTTGTGTTCTGTGAAATCATCTCAGAGAGTCCCAGGTTTCCCCTCAAGATACCTTTCGCTAAGACACTTCTTGTGGAATTGGAAAAGTGATATTTGGAAGCCCGTATAGGGCTATGGGGAAAAAGGAAATAACCTCAGATGAAACCTGGAAAGAAGCTTTCCGAGAAACTGCTTAGTGTTCTGTTAATTCGTCTCACACAGTTACATCTGTATTTCGTGGATCTCTTTGCTACACTTATTTCTGTGGAATCTGAGAACAGATATTTCGGATCCCTTTGAAGACTATAGGGCCAAAGGAAATATCCTCCGATCACAAAGAGAAGGAAGCTTTCTGAGAAATTTCTTTGTGTTCTGTGAAATCATCTCACGGAGTTACAGCTTTCCCCTCAAGAAGCCTTTCGCTCAGAGAGTTATTGTGGAATTGCAAAGTGATATTTGGAAGCCCATAGAGAGCTATAGTGAAAAACGAAATATCATCAGATGAAATCTTTAAAGAAGCTTGCTGAGAATCTGCTTAGTGTTCTGTTAATTCGTCTCAGAGAGTTCCATCTGTATGTCGTGGATCTCTTTGCTAGCCTTATTTCTGTGGAATCTGAGAACAGTTATTTCGGATCCCTTTGAAGACTATAGGGCCAAAGGAAATATCCTCCGATAACAAAGAGAAAGAAGCTTTCTGAGAAACTTCTTTGTGTCTGTGAAATCATCTCACAGAGTTACAGCTTTCCCCTCAAGAAGCC
>NW_020265855.1:0-1813 GCF_003255815.1 Theropithecus gelada | reverse complement strand
ACGGAGGATATTTCCTTTGGCCTTATACTCTTCAAAGGGATCCGAAATATCTGTTCTCAGATTCCACAGAAATAAGGCTAGCAAGGAGATGCACGAAATGCAGATGTAACTCTGTGAGATGAATTAACAGAACAGTAAGCAGTTTCTCAGAAAATGTCTTTCCAGATTTCATGTGAGGATATTTCCTTTTTCACCATAGCCCTTTATTGGCCTTCAAATATCACTTTGCCAATTCCACAAGAACTGTCTTAGTGAAAGGCTTCTTGAGGGGAAAGCTGTAACTCTGTGAGATGATTTCACAGAAAACAAAGAAGTTTCTCAGAAAGCTTCTTTCTCTTTGTTATCGGAGGATATTTGCTTTGGCCCTATAGTCTTAAAAGTTATCTGAAATATCTGTTCTCAGATTCCACAGAAATAAGGCTAGCAAAGAGATCCACGAAATACAGATGTAACTCAGTGAGATGAATTAACAGAACACTAAGAAGTTTCTCAGAAAGCTTCTTTCCAGATTTCATCTGAGGATATTTCCTTTTTCACTATAGCCCTATATGGGCTTCCAAATATCACTTTGCCAATTCCAGAAGAACTGTCTTAGAGAAAGGCTTCTTGAGTGGAAAGCTGTAACTCTGTGAGATGATTTCACGGAACACAAAGAAGTTTCTCAGAAAGCTTCTTTCTCTTTGTTATCNTATCGGAGGATATTTCCTTTGGCCCTATAGTCTTCAAAGGGATCCGAAATATCTGTTCTCAGATTCCACAGAAATAAGGCTAGCAAAGAGATCCACGACATACAGATATAACTCTGTGAGATGAATTAACAGAACACTAAGCAGTTTCTCAGAAAGCTTCTTTCCAGATTCCATCTGAGGATATTTCCTTTTTCACCATAGCCCTGTATGGGCTTCCAAATATCACTTTGCCAATTCCACAAGAACTGCCTTAGCGAAAGGCTTCTTGAGGGGAAAGCTGTAACTCTGTGAGATGATTGCACAGAACACAACGAAGTTTCTGAGAAAGCTTCTTTCTCTTTGTTGTCGGAGGGTATTTCCTTTGGCCCTATAGTTTTCAAGTTATCTCAAATATCTGTTCTCAGATTCCACAGAAATAAGGCTAGCAAAGAGATGCACGAAATACAGAAGTAACTCTGTGAGAAGAATTAACAGAACACAAGCAGTTTCTCAGAAAGCTTCTTTCCAGATTTCATGTGAGGATATTTCCTTTTTCACCATAGCCCTCTATGGGTTTCCAAATATCACTTTGCCAATTCCAGGAGAACTGTCTTAGCGAAAGGCTTCTTGAGGGGAAATCTGTAAATCTGTGAGATGATTTCACAGAACACAAAGAAGTTTCTCAGAAAGCTTCTTTCTATTTGTTATCGGAAGATATTTCCTTTGGCCCTGTAATCTTCAAAGTTTTCTCAAATATCTGTTCTCAGATTCCACAGAAATAAGGCTAGCAAAGACATGCACGAAATACTCATGTAACTCTGTGAGATGAATTAACAGAACACTAAGCAGTTTCTCAGAAAGCTTCTTTCCAGATAACATCTGAGGATGCTTCCTTTTTCACCATAGCCCTCTATGGGCCACCAAATATCACTTTGCCAATTCCACAAGAACTGTCTTAAGGAAAGGCTTCTTGAGGGAGAAGCTGTAACTCTGTGAGATGATTTCACAGAACACAAAGAAGTTTCTCCGAAAGCTTCTTTCTCTTTGTTATCGGAGGTTATTTCCTTTGGCCCTATAGTCTTCAAAGTTATCTGAAATATCTGTTCTCAGATTCCACAGAAATAAGGCTAGCAAAGAGATGCACT
>NW_020265854.1:0-1812 GCF_003255815.1 Theropithecus gelada | reverse complement strand
GAAGTCATCATGCTCAGCAAACTAACATGGGAACAGAAAACCTAACACCGCATGTTCTCACTCCTAAGTGGGAGCTGAACAATGAGAACACATGGACACAGTGAGAGGAACAACACACACCAGGGCCTATTGGGGAGTCAGGGGTGAGGGGAGGGAACTTAGAGGATGGGTGAATGGGTGCAGCAAACCACCATGGCAGACTACACGTATGTAACAAACCTGCACGTTCTGCACATGTATCCTGGAACTTAAAGTAAAATAAGTTAAATAAAAAAAGAAAGTGCATGTCTTACATGTACACATATGTTTATTGAACCACTATTCACAATAGCAAAGACTTGGAGTCAACCTAAATGACCATCAATGGTAGACTGGATAAAGAAAATGTGGCACATATACACCGTTGAATACTACACAGCCATAAAAAGAATGAGATTATGTCCTTTGCAGGAACGTGGATGGAGTTGGAGGCCATTATTCTTAGCAAACTAATGCAGGAACAGAAAACTATATATCACATGTTCTCAATTATAAGTGGGAGCTAAATGATGAGAATACATGGGCACCTAGAGGGGAACAACACACAGTGGGGTCCACTTGAGGGTGGAAGGTGGGAGGAGGGAGAGGATCAGGAAAAATAGCTAATGGCTACTAAGGCTTAATACTTGGGTGGGTACTAATGGGTATAGAAATAATCTGTACAACAAAACCCATGACACAAGTTTACCTATATACAAACCTGCACATATGCCCCTTAGCTAAAAATAAAAGGTAAATTAAAACAAACAAACATAGTGCATGTCTGGAAAGAGCATATGGTTGGGTTCCGTGTTTTTTTTTAAACCCAGTCACACAATCTCTGCCCTTCATTAAAGAGTTGATTCATATAGGTTTTTGTCATTATTGATATGACAAGTTTTAGGTCTACCATGTTATTTTCCCAGTTCTGGTTTCTCTGTTCCTCTTGTCCTGACCCATGTCTTCTTATTAGAAACCATAGAAACAAAAGAGAGTAGAATAACATCTTTAAAGTGCTGGAGGACAAAAAGGTTAACTAAGAATTCTATATCCAGCATAGATGTCCTTCAAGGATAGGCAAATAAGGAGATAATTCAGGTAAAAGAAAATTAAGAGAATTTCTCACCAGCAGATCTGTACAGTAACAACTGGTAAAGAAAATTCTTCAGACTAGAGACAAATGATACCAGGTGGAAAATGAAATGATCAGAAAAGATGAAGATGATCAAAAATGGTAAATACTGAGCTAAGTACAAAAGGCTACCTTGCTCCCCTCATTTATTCTTACTTTACATGCATAGAACTGTTTAAAGATAAGAAAAAGTTACAACCTATATAGATACAACCTATATAGATATATTCCATATAATATCTATACCATAAAAGATGGACATTTTGCAGAGGATAAATGATTGCAATATTTCTATATTTATGGGTACTAGTACATTAGTAACTGAAAGTAGACTGTGAAATGTTAAGAATGAGTTAAGTTCTGAAGGAAATTGCAACACTTTTTAAAAACCATTCAAAAGATCAACAAATCTTGGAGATGGTTTTTTGAAAACAAATCCCAGCCAGTCTTGAGTCTCATCATCCTACGATTTCAGAATTATTGTGAATACAAAAGTAATCACAGAACAGTCCCGCCCAGAAAGAGGAGTTATCCCTAAATATGGTGGCCTGGTTCAGTTGGCCCTCCCTGCTGGACCTCTTCCACATGGGCACTTTCTGCAGTGACTTTGTTGTTCTGCTATTCCACTCTACCCAGTGTCCTGACCCAAGAGACAAGGGGCG
>NW_020265853.1:0-1813 GCF_003255815.1 Theropithecus gelada | reverse complement strand
GGGACTAAAGCCATGAACTGGAAACTCACCAGGAATCAAGGCACTTCGGTTTCTTTTAATCACCCTCTCAGTCCGTGTGTTCTTTTATCTATCCATATCCACTCCAGTCTCTTCACGATCCCGATTTCTCTGCTTTTCCATGACCTTGACTAAATATAGCTTCTCCACAGCTATTGCATTTATAAGTCCCGGGTTTAAGTGACCAAAAGCGGCTGACTGGCATCTCTGAATCCAATTCTAAATTTTCAGGATGGAATCTGCTTGTCCCAATTTAGATCAGGGATACTGTGTGGTTCAATCAGTTCCACCCGGGAGTCAGGGTTGCAACACAGCTGCCAGGAACCCACCCCTGTGGCTGGTGGCTGGGAGAGATCCAGTTCTTAGAGAAGGGGGATTAGGGGCTTGGCAGACCCCCAAAGCAGATAATATATGAGAAGGCATGACAAAAGGAATAGTGGAGGATCCCAATAATGGCCATCTATTTTTTTCTGCCTGCCTGTACCTGTTCCTTTTTTCTGCTAATAGTTTTTATTTTTTTGGGCTATGAGTGATGGACACATGATCCAAGTTGGATTGATATAGCACCTCATACCCTAGCCAAGCTCACTATGCTCGTTCCATTTAGCATCATTTTGGAATCCTTCTCCCTCTCCATAATCTGGCCTCCCACCCTTTTAGGCTTTACCTCAGGTTTAGTGATGTTTATAGTCGGTCCTACACAGTTGGAAGGATTTTATGTTCTTTACTGACTTTGAGCCACATATCCCTAATGAGATATACAGGGAAATCTTTTGGGAGGCCTCTGGATCACAACCTGGGGACATAATCCTTTCCTGGAAGTTTCATAGCTGACCTCCCTTTATACTTCACTGGCTGGAATTGGAATCAATCGCTGTGAGGGGGAAGAACATTGCTGTAACTGTTGTAAACTGATTTTGGCCCATCTAGTGCTGACTCACCTCCTGAGATCAAGAGATCTCTGTCAAACACTTGATCAATGTTGGGCTACTATTAACAAGAAGATGGAAGAATAAAATTGGCCAGTCATGGTGGCTCACGCCTGTAATCCCAGCACTTTGGGAGGCTGAGGTGGGCAGATCACTTGAGGTTAGGAGTTTGAAACCAGCCTCGCCAACATGGTGAAACCTCATCTCTACTAAAAATACAAAGATTAGCCAGATGTGCTCGCTTGAACCCAGGAGGCAAAGACTGCAGTGAACCAAGATTGTGGCACTACACTGCAGCCTGGGTGACACAGCGAGACTCTGTCTCAAAAAAAAAAGAAAAAAAAAAAAAGAGAGAGAGAGAGAATGCTTGCTAAAAGTGTCTGTTCCAGACTGTGACCTCTAGGAAGATATGGACTTCTTGTGGTTTACTCTGTCTGCTATCGGTTTCCTTCAACTTGCAGGCCTTCTCACGCAGCCTCTAATTTCCTTCCTCTGTCCTCCTTCTGTTGCTTGCTTCGGGGCAATTCATGACTTCTAGCCTATTCCCTAGAAGGGTAACATGTCTGAGACCCTGTAGCTCTGGTGAAAAGGAATGGGTGTAGCAAAGAAGGGTAAATGAATACTTTCAAGTCGCTTTTTGCATGACCTTCCTACCTTATTGCAAGAAGAACTAGGTAGTATCTGTCTGACACGCATGGCTGCATAGCATAGGGTAGGAGCAGGGCTCCAGGGACAGATCTCCTGCATTCTGACTCTAGTGTCAATGGTTGTGGTAACTTAGGTCAAGTAACTTAAACTCTCTGTGCCTCAATTCATCAGTTTATTTATTTATTTATTTATTTATTTATTTATTTATTTATTTATTT
>NW_020265852.1:0-8109 GCF_003255815.1 Theropithecus gelada | reverse complement strand
AAAGCTTCATTCCAGATTTCATCTGATTATATTTTGTTTTTCACCATGGCCCTCTATGGGCTTCCAAATGTCAGTTTGAAAATTCCACGAGAACTGTCTTAGGGAAAGACTACTTGAGGGGAAAGCTGTATATCTGTGAGATGATTTCACAGAACACAAAGAAGTTTCCCAGAAAGCTTCTTTCTCTTTGTTATCGGAGAATATTTCCTTTGGCCCTCTAGTCTTCAAAGGGATCCGAAATATCTGTTCTCAGATTCCACAGAAATAAGGGTAGCAAACAGTTCCACGAAATACAGATGGAACTCCGTGAGATGAATTAACAGAACACTCAGCAGTTTGTCAGAAAGCTTCTTTCCAGATGTCATCTGAGGATATTTCCTTTTTCACCATAGACCTCTATGGGCTTCCAAATATCACTTTGCGAATTCCATAAGAACATCCTTAGCGAGCGGCTTCTTGAGGGGAAAGCTGTAACTCTGTGAGATGAATTAACAGAACACTAAGCAGTTTCTGAGCAAGCTTCTTTTCAGATTTCATCGGAGGATATTTCCTTCTTCACCAGTGCCCTCTAGGGGCTTCCAAATATCACTTTGCAAATTCCACAAAAACTGTCTTAGCGAAAGGCTTCTTGAGGGGAAAGCTCTAAGTCTGTGAGATGATTTCACAGAACACAAAGAAGTTTCTCAGAAAGCTTCTTTCTCTTTGTTATCGGACGATATTTCCTTTGGCCCTATAGACTTCAAAGGGATCCGAAATATCTGTTCTCAGATTCCACAGAAATAAGGCTAGGAAAGAAATCCACGAAATACACATGTAACTCTGGGAGATGAATTAACAGAACACTCAGCAATTTCTCAGACAGCTTCCTTCTAGATTTCATCTGAGGATATTTCTTTTTTCACCATAGCCCTCTATGGGCTGCCAAATATCACTTTGCAAATTCCACAAGAAGTGTCTTAGCGAAAGGTTTCTTAAGGGTAAAGCTCTACTTCAGTGAGATGATTTCACAGAACACAAAGAAGTTTCTCAGAAAGCGTCTTTCTCTTTGTTATCGGAGGATATTTCCTTTGGCCCTATAGTCTTCAAAGGGATCCGAAATATCTGTTCTCAGATTCCACAGAAATAAGGCTAGCAAAGAGATCCACGAAATACAGATGTAACTCTGTGAGAAGAATTAACAGAACACTCAGCAGTTTCTCAGAAAGCTTTTTTCCAGATTTCATCTGAGGATATTTCCTTTTTCACCATAGCCCTCTATGGGCTTCCAAATATCACTTTGCCAATTCCACAAGAACTGTGTTAGCCAAAGGCTTCTTGAGGGGAAAGCTGTATATCTGTGAGATGATTTCACAGAACAGAAAGAAGTTTCCCAGAAAGCTTCTTTCTCTTTCTTATCGGAGGTTATTTCCTTTGGCGTATAGTCTTCCAAGGGATCTGAAATATCTGTTCTCAGATTCCGCAGAAATAAGGCTAGCAAAGAGATCCACAAAATGCAGATGTAACTCTGTGAGTGGAAGTCACACATCACAAAGCTGTTTCTCAGAAAGCTTCTTTCCAGTTTTTCTCTGAGGATATTTTCTTTTTCTCCATAGCCCTCTATAGGCTTCCAAATATCACTTTGCGAATTCCACAAGAACAGGCTTAGCGAGCGGCTTCTTGAGGAGAAATCTGTAACACTGTGAGATGAATTAACAGAACACTAAGCAGTTTCTCAGAAAGATTCTTTCCAGATTTCATCGGAGGATATTTCCTTGTTCACCAGTGTCCTCTATGGGCTTCCAAATATCACTTAGAAAATTCCACAAGAACTGTCTTAGCGAAAGGCTTCTTGAGGGGAAAGCTCTAAGTCTATGAGATGATTTCACAGAACACAAAGAAGTTTCTCAGAAAGCTTCTTTCTCTTTGTTATCAGAGGATATTTCCTTTGGCCCTATAGTCTTGCAAGGGATCCGAAATATCTGTTCTCAGATTCCACAGAAATAAGGCTAGCAAAGACATCCACAAAATACAGATGTAACTCTGTGAGTGGAAGTCACACATCACAAAGGAGTTTCTCGGAAACATTCTTTCCAGTTTTTCTCTGAGGATATTTTCTTTTTCACCGTAGCCCTGTATGGGCTTCCAAATACCACTTTGCGAATTCCACAAGAACAGGCTTAGCGAGCGACTTCTTGAGGGGAAAGCTGTAGCGCTTTGAGATGAATTAACAGAACACTAAGCAGTTTCTCAGAAAGCTTCTTTCCAGATTTCATCGGAGGATATTTCCTTTTTCACCGTAGCCCTCTATGGGCTTCGAAATATCACTTGCAAATTCCACAAGAACTGTCTTAGTGAAAGGCTTCTTGAGGGGAAAGCTGTAACTCTGTGAGATGATTTCAGAGAACACAAAGAAGTTTCTCAGAAAGCTTCTTTCTTTTGTTATCGGAGGAGATTTCCTTTGGCCCTACAGACTTCAAAGAGATCTGAAATATCAGTTCTCAGTTTCCACAGAAAAAAGGCTTGCAAAGAGATCCACGAAATACAGATGTAACACTGTGAGTGGAAGTCACACATCACAAAGCAGTTTCTCAGGAAGCTTCTTTCCAGTTTTTCTCTGAGGATATTTTCTTTTTCACCATAGCCCTGTATGGGCTTCCAAGTATCACTTTGCGAATTCCACAAGAACAGGCTTAGCGAGCGGCTTCTTTAGGGGAATGCTGTAACTCTGTGACATGAATTAACAGAACACTAAGCAGTTTCTCAGAAAGCTTCTTTCCAGATTTCATCGGAGGATGTTTCCTTTTTCACCAGTGCCCTCTATGGGCTTCCAAATATCACTTTGCAAATTCCACAAGAACTGTCTTAGCGAAAGGCTTCTTGAGGGGAAAGCTGTAACTCTGTGAGATGATTTCACAGAACACAAAGAAGTTTCTCAGAAGGCTTCTTTCTCTTTGTTATCGGAGTATATTTCCTTTGCCCCTAGAGTCTTCAAAGGTATCCGAAGTATCTGTTCTCAGATTCCACAGAAATAAGTCTAGCAAAGAAATTCACGAAATGCACATGTAACTCTGTGAGTGGAAGTCACACAACACTACGCAGTGTCTCAGAAATCTTCTTTCCAGTTTTGCTCTGAGGATATTTTCTTTTTCACCATAGCCCTCTAAGGGCTTCCAAATATCACTTTGCGAATTGCACAAGAACAGGCTTAGCGAGGGGCTTCTTGAGGGGAAAGATGTAAATCTGTGAGATGAATTAACAGAACACTAAGCACTTTCTCAGAAAGCTTCTTTCCAGATTTCACCGGAGGATATTTCCTTTTTCACCAGCGCCTTCTATGGGCGTCCAGATATCACTTTGCAAATTCCACAAGGACTGTCTTAGCCAAAGGCTTCTTGAGGGGAAAGCTGTAACTCTGTGAGATGATTTCACAGAACACAAAGAAGTTGCTCAGAAAGCTTCTTTCTGTTTGTTATCGGAGGCTATTTCCTTTGACCCTATAGTCTTCAAAGGGATCCGAAATATCTTTTCTCAGATTCCACAGAAGTAAGGCTACCAATGAGATCCACGAAATACAGATGTAACTCTGTGAGTGGAAGTCACACATCACATGCAGTTTCTCAGGAAGCTTCTTTCCAGTTTTTCTCTGAGGATATTTTCTTTTTCACCTTAGCCCTCTATGGGCTTCCAAATATCAGTTTGCGAATTCCACAAGAACAGGCTTAGCGAGCGGCTTCTTGAATGGAAAGCTGTAACTCTGTGACATGAATTAACAGAACACTAAGCAGTTTCTCAGAAAGCTTCTTTCCAGATTTCAACGGAGGATATTTCCTTTTTCACCAGTGCCCTCTATGGTCTTCGAAATATCACTTTGCAAATTCCACAAGAACTGTCTTAGCGAAAGGCTTCTTGAGGGGAAAGCTGTAACTCTGTGAGATGATTTCACAGAACACAAAGAAGTTTCTCAGAAAGCTTCTTTCTCTTTGTTATCCGAGGATATTCCTCTTGGCCCTGTAGGCTTCCAAGGGATCCGAAATATCTCTTCTCATAGTCCACAGAAATAAGGCTAGCAAAGAGATCCACGAAATACAGTTGTAACTCTGTGAGTGGAAGTCACACATCACAAAGCAGTGTCTCAGAAAGCTTCTTTCCAGTTTTTCTCGGAGGATATTTTGTTTTTCACCATAACCCACTATGGGCTTCCAAATATCACTTTGCAAATTCCACCAGAACAGGCTTAGCGAGCGGCTTCTTGAGGGGAAAGGTGTAACTCTGTGAGATGAATTAACAGAACACTAAGCAGTTTCTCAGAAACCTTCTTTCCAGATTTCATCGGAGGATATTTCCTTTTTCACCAGTGCCCTGTATGGGCTTCCAAATATCACTTTGTAAATTCCACAAGAACTGTCTTAGCGAAAGGCTTCATGAGGGGAAAGCGGTAAGTCTGTGAGATGATTTCACAGAACACAAAGAAGTTTCTCAGAAACCTTCTTCCTCTTTGTTATCAGAGGATATTTCCTTTGGCGTATAGTCTTCCAAGGGATCCGAAATATCTGTTCTCAGATTCCACAGAAATAAGGCTAGCAAAGTGATCCACGAAATACAGTTGTAACTCTGTGAATGGAAGTCACACATCACAAAGAAGTGTCTCAGAAAGCTTCTTTCCAGTTTTTCTCTGAGAATATTTTCTTTTTCACCATAGCCCTCTATGGGCTTCCAAATATCACTTTGCGAATTCCACAAGAACATGCTTAGCGAGCGGCTTCTTGAGGGGAAAGCTGTGACTCTGTGAGATGAATTAACAGAACACTAAGCAGTTTCTGAGCAAGCTTCTTTTCAGATTTCATCGGAGGATATTTCCTTGTTCACCAGTGCCCTCTAGGGGCTTCCAAATATCACTTTGCAAATTCCACAAGAACTGTCTTAGCGAAAGGCTTCTTGAGGGGAAAGCTCTAAGTCTGTGAGACGATTTCACAGAACACAAAGAAGTTTCTCAGAAAGCTTCTTTCTCTTTGTTATCGGAGGATATTTCCTTTGGCCCTATAGTCTTCCAAGGGATCCGAAATATCTGTTCTCACATTCCAAAGAAATAAGGCTAGCAAAGAGATCCACGAAATACAGATGTAACTCTGTGAGTGGAAGTCACACATCACAAAGTAGTTTCTCAGAAAGCTTCTTTCCATTTTTTCTCTGAGGATATTTTCCTTTTCACCGTAGCCCTGTATGGGGTTCCAAATATCACTTTGCGAATTCCACAAGAACATGCTTAGCGATCGGCTTCTTCAGGGAATAGCTGTAACTCTGTGAGATGAATTAACGGAACATTAAGCAGTTCCTCAGAATCCTTCTTTCCAGTTTTCATCGGAGGATATTTCTTTTTTAACTAGCGCCTTCTATGGGCTTCCAAATATCACTTTGCAAATTCCACAAGAACTGTCTTAATGAAAGGCTTCTTGAGGAGAAAGCTGTAATTCTGTGAGATGGTTTCACAGAACACAAAGAAGTTTCTCAGAAAGCTTCATTCTCTATGTTATCGGATGATATTTCCTTAGGCCCTATAGTCTTCCAAGGTATCCAAAATATCTGTTCTCAGATTCCCAGAAATAAGGCTAGCATAGAGATCCACGAAATACAGATTTAACTCTGTGAGTGGAAGTCACACAGCACAAAGCAGTTTCTCAGGAAGCTTCTTTCCATTTTTTCTCTGAGGATATTTTCTTTTTCACCATACCCCTCTATGGACTTCCCAATATATCTTTGCGAATTCCACAACAACAGGCTGAGCGATGGGCTTCTTGAGGGGAAAGCTGTAACTCTGTGATATTAATTAACAGAACACTAAGGAGTTTCTCAGATAGCTTCTTTCCAGGTTTCATCGCATTATATTCCCTTTTTCACCATAGCCCACTATGGGCTTCCAAATATCACTTTGGAAATTCCACAAGAACTGTTTAGTGAAAGGCTTCTTGAGGGGAAAGCTGTAACTCTGTGAGATGATTTCACAGAACACAACAAAGTTTCTCAGAACGCTTGTTTCTCTTTGTTATGGGAGGATATTTCCTTTCGCCCTATAGTCTTCAAAGGGATCCGAAATATGTGTTCTCAGATTCCACAGAAATAAGACTAGCAAAGAGATCCACGAAATATAGATGTAACTCTCTGAGTGGAAGTCACACATCAAAAAGCAGTTTCTCAGAAAGCTTCTTTCCAGTTTTTATCTGAGGATATTTTCTTTTTCATATGGCGCACTATGGTCTTCCAATATCACTTTGCGTATTCCACAAGAACACGCTTAGCGTGTGGCCTCTTGAGGGGAAAGCTGTAACTCTGTGCGATGAATTAACAGAACACTAAGGAGTTTGTCAGAAAGCTTCTTTCCAGATTTCATCGGAGGATATTTCCTTTTTCACCACCGCCCTCTGTGGGCTTCCAAATATCAATTTGGAAACATTTCAAGAACTGTCTCAGTGAGAACCTTCCTGAGGGGAAAGCTGTAACTCTGTGAGATGATTTCGCAGAACACAAAGAAGTTTCTCTGAAAGCTTCTTTCTCTTTGTTATCGGAGGATATTTCCTTTGGCCCTATAGTGTTCAAAGGGATCCGAAATATCTGTTCTCAGATTCCACAGAAATAAGGCTAGCAAAGAGATCCACGAAATAAAGATGTCACTCTGTGAGATGAATTAACAGAACTCAGAGCAGTTTCTCAGAAAGCTTCTTTCCAGATTTCATCCGAGGATATCTCCTTTTTCACCATACCCCTCTAAGGGCTTCCTAATATCACTTTGCCAATTCCACAAGACCTGTCTTAGCGAAAGGATTTTGAGGGGAAAGCTGTAACTCTGTGAGATGATTTAACAGAACCCAAAGAAGTTTCTCAGAAAGCGTCTCTCTATTTGTTATCGGAGGATATTTCCTTTGGCCCTATAGCCTACCAAGGGATCCGAAATATCTGTTCTCAGATTCCACAGAAATAAGGCTAGCAAAGAGATCCACCAAATACGCATGTAACTCTGTGAGATGAAATAACAGAACACTAAGAGTTTCTCAGAAAGGTTCTTTCCAGATTTCATCCGAGGATATTTCCTTTTTCACCATAGCCCTCTATGGGCTTCCAAATATCACTTTGCAAATTCCACAAGAACTGTCTTAGCGAAAGGCTTCTTGAGGGGAAAGCTGTAACTCTGTGAGATGATTTAACAGAACACAAAGAAGTTTCTCAGAAAGCTTCTTTCTCTTTGTTATCGGAGGATATTTCCTTTGGCCCTATAGTCTTCAAAGGGATCCGAAATATCTGTTCTCAGATTCCACAGAAATAAGGCTAGCAAAGAGATCCACGAAATAAAGATGTAACTCTGTGAGATGAATTATCAGAACACAGAGCAGTTTCTCAGAAAGCTTCTTTCCAGATTTCAACCGAGGATATTTCCTTTTTCCCCATAGCCCTCTAAGGGCTTCCTAATATCACTTTGCCAGTTCCACAATAACTGTCTTAGCGAAAGGATTCTTGAGGGGAAAGCTGTAACCCTGTGAGATGATTTCACAGAACACAAAGAAGTTTCTCAGAAAGCGGCTTTCTATTTGTTATTGGAGGGTATTTCCTTTGGCCCTATAGCCTTAAAGGGATCCGAACTATCTGTTCTCTGATTCCACAGAAATAAGGCTAGCAAAGAGATCCACGAAATAAAGATGTAACTCTGTGAGATGAATTAACAGAACACTAAGTAGTTTCTCAGAAAGCTTCTTTCCATATTTCATCCGAGGATATTTCCTTTTTCACCATAGCCCTCTAAGGGATTCCTAATATCACTTTGCCAATTCCAGAAGAACTGTCTTAGCGAAAGGATTCTTGAGGGGAAAGCTGTAACTCTGTGAGATGATTTCACAGAACACAAAGAAGTTTCTCAGAAAGCGTCTTTCTATTTGTTATCGGAGGATATTTCCTTTGGCCCCATAGCCTTCAAAGCGATCCGAAATATCTGTTCTCAGATTCCACAGAAATAAGGCTAGCAAAGACATACACGAAATAAAGATGTTACTCCGTGAGATGAAATAACAGAACACTAAGAGTTTCTCAGAAAGGTTCTTTCCAGATTTCATCCGAGGATATTTCCTTTTTCACCATAGCCCTCTA
>NW_020265851.1:0-1813 GCF_003255815.1 Theropithecus gelada | reverse complement strand
TCAGTGTTATAATATTTTCCCAAGTAATAGGTCATTCCTTCCCCTTCATGTCTTTTCTCTAGACAAAGTGAGGAATAATTTTTGGCGTTCTCAACATTTTTCCACTGTCCAAAACCACTGACAGGTTTTTGCCCTTCGTGGCAACTAGGTTTATAACTTGTTAATATTAGTATTAACGAGTGTATAACTGAATAATTTTGTTGATTATATTTCCTTTAAAATATTCAATCAATTTCAGGTTTGTGTCAGCTTATTTTTTACGTGTTTTATGCTTTTTCACCAAATTTCATTTGCTTTTCAGGTTAATATTAATACACCTTAAAAATCTCTTTTTTTTTTCTTTAAGTCTTGCTCGTATGAACATTTGCAATCAATGCTTGTGAATCATTTTTGGAATATATTTTCTGACATCTTAGGACATACATTTATTACTTTAAAAATTATCTTTCTTGACTACTCAGAATTCTGTGTATTCTGAATTATCTTTTAGGTATTTCTTTGTAATCAAATTAAAAACTACATAAAATTATTCTCTTTACTTTTTGCTATTTTTTAAGAAATGTCAATATATCAAAGTGCCAATTCATAAGATGTTCTGATTTTAGCATGATTAAATGTCAAGAAAATAATCGAAATTACTTCATCATGTGTGTAGATTAAATCTTGGTTTCTTTTTATATATTTTTTAAAAAAGAAAAAGTCACTTTATTTTGATCAAGTATATAATGTGGTTTTAGAGGACACAGTGTTTCTTTTAACTTTTAATGATTTAAATATATGCATGCTGACGTGGACATTTTAAAGAAAGTAATCAATAACATATTTTTGTTTATTTTTTGCACAATGTCTAATAAGATGAAGATGAAATATTTTAGTTTTCTTTTTTTCTATAGTTTCCATATCCAGTCATTTGTCATTTAAATGTTTTTTGGGGAAATAGGTCACATCAAATATCTGATGATTCCACTTTAAGAAAAAAATTTATTTTAAGGAGATACAAATCTTAATGAAGAGAGTCAAATGTCTCAGTCTTCATGAGAGGTCTATTACTGATTTAATAGTTCATTATCTTCTTAATTTTTCCCTTTATAAATCTGAAACATCTGATTAACTCTGGTGCTATTAAAAGCATCACCCATGTATGAGACATCAAATGCACTATGGGCATATTAAGATTATTTGACTACTTTAATAAGTTGCACTGGTGTATTCCTCCCTGCGGAGGAAAATAAAGCCAAACAGTATATAGACCAATGACTGAGAACAGATGTCAACAATACAAGAAGAAAACAAATTATGCTTTGCCCTTCTTCCAGTTCCTATGTGATTATAATTTATTGTAATGACAATTTACCTCACCCAAGGAAACATGAAACACTATAGATTTTTCAGTTATTTTTATAACTTAGAATTAATGATGTAAATTCATCAGGTTCAATGAAAGCTAATAAATAACAGGTATTTGATTATATGGCAGTCATTCAATAGGTACTAATGTACATAATCTTTTTCTAAGCATTGTGGACAGAATTGTATAATTCATTATTTCGGCCTTTATCAAGACTATTATCTAGTGAGAAAGAAAAATCTACCCATGTACAGAACTTAATTGCCCATACAAGGCCTTACCCAGGACTAAATGAAGACAGACTATAAATACTGCAAAAAGCCAAATGAGAAAGACATCAGAGTACATTCTCTCATTGACTTCATTCCCTTCACTGGCTCATTTGCTTATTAGTGTACTCATTCATTCAGTGAACATCAATATTTTAGTCATTCAAAATAGTACTAGTTTAGCAAATAACATGAA
>NW_020265850.1:0-1814 GCF_003255815.1 Theropithecus gelada | reverse complement strand
CTGTGGAATCTGAGAACTGATATTTCGGATCCCTTTGAAGACTATAGTGCCAAAGGAACTGTCCTCTGAAAACAAAGAGTAAGAAGCTTTCTGAGAAACTTCTTTGTGTTCTGAGAAATCATCTCACAGAGTAACAGCTTTCCCCTCCAGAAGCCTTTCGCTAACACTGTTCTTGTGGAACTGGCAAAGTGAAATTACGATGCCCATAGAGGGCTACAGTGAAAAAGGAAATATCCTCAGATGAAATCTGGAAAGAAGCTTTCTGAAAACTGCTTAGTGTTCTGTTAATTCATCTCACAGTGTTACAGCTTTCCCCTCAAGAAGCCGTTTCGCTAAGCCTGTTCTTGTGGAATTGACAAAGTGATATTTTGATACCCATAGAGGGCTACGGTGAAAAGGGAAATATCCTCAGAAGAAATCTGGAAAGAAGCTATCGGAGAAACTGCTTAGTGTTCTGTTAATTCATCACACAGGGTTACAGCTTTCCCCTCAAGAAGCCGTTTGCAAAGCCTGTTCTTGTGGAATTTGCAAAGTGATATTTCTAAGCCCATAGAGGGCTATGGTGAAAAAGAAAATATCCTCAGAGAAAACCTGGAAAGAAGCTTTCTGAGAAACTGCTTTGTGATGTGTGACTTCCACTCACAGAGTTACATCTGTATTTCGTGGATCTGTTTGCTAGCCTTATTTCTGTTTAATCTGAGAACTGATATTTCAGATCTCTTTGAAGGCTCTAAGGCCAAAGGAAATATCCTCCGAAAACAAAGGGGAAGAAGCTTTTTGAGAAACTTCTTTGTGTTCTGTGAAATCATCTCACAGAGTTACATCTTTCCCCTCAAGAAGAGTTTCGCTAAGCCTGTTCTTGTGGAATAGTCAAAGTGATATTGCGATGCCCATAGAGGGCTGCGGTGAAAAAGGAAATATGCTCAGATGAAATCTGGAAAGAAGCTTTCTGAGAAACTGCTTAGTGTTCTGTTAATTCATCTCACAGAGTTACAGCTTTCCCCTCAAGAAGCCGTTCGCTAAGCCTGTTCTTGTGGAATTGGCAAAGTGATATTTGGAAGCCCATAGAGGGCTATGTTGAAAAATAAAATATCCTCAGTGAAAAACTGGACAGAAGCTCTCTGAGAAACTGCTTTGTGATGTGTGACTTCCACTGACAGAGATACATCTGTATTTCATGGATCTGTTTGCTACCCTTATTTTTGTGGAATCTGAGAACTGATATTTCGGATCCCTTTGAAGAATATAGGACCAAATTAAATATCCTCTGATAACAAAGAGAATGAAGCTTTCTGAGAAACTTCTTTGTGTTCTGTGAAATCATCTCACAGAGTTNTCTTTCTGAGAAACTTCTTTGTGTTCTGTGAAATCATCTCACAGAGTTACAGCTTTCCCCTCAAGAACCCCTGCGCTACGCCTGTTCTTTTGGAATTGGCAAAGTGATATTTAAATGGCCATAGAGGGCTGTGCTGAAAAAGGAAATATGCTCAGATGAAATCTGGAAAGAAGCTTTCTGAGAAACTGCTTAGTGTTCTGTTAATTCATCTCACAGAGTTACAGCTTTCCCCTCAAGAAGCCCTTCGCTAACCCGGTTCTTGTGGGATTGGCAACGTGATATTTGGAAGCCCATAGGGGGCTATGGTTAAAACTAAATTATCCTCAGAGAAAAACTGGAAAGAAGATTTCTGAGAAACTGCTTTCTGATGTGTGAATTCCACTCACAGAGTTCCATCTGTATTTCGTGGGTCTGTTTGCTAGCCTTACTTCTGTGGAATCTGAGAACTGATATTTCGGATCCCTTTGAAGTCTCTAGG
>NW_020265849.1:661-1813 GCF_003255815.1 Theropithecus gelada | reverse complement strand
AGAAGCTTTCTGAGAAACTTCTTTGTGTTCTGTGAAATCATCTCAAAGAGTTACAGCTTTCCCCTCAAGAAGCCTTTCGCTATGTCAGTTCTTGTGGAATTGGCAAAGGGATATTTGAAGCCCATAGAGGGTTACGGTGAAAAAGGAAGTATCCTCGGATGAAATCTGGAAAGAAGCTTTCTGAGAAACTGCTTAGTGTTCTGTTAATTCATCTAACAGAATTACATCTGTGTTTCGTGGATCTCTTTGCTAGCCTTATTTCTGTGGAATCTGAGAACAGATATTTCGGATCCCTTTGAAGACTAGAGGGCCAAAGGAAATATCCTCCGAGCACAAAGAGAAAGAAGCTTTCTGAGAAACTTCTTTGTGTTCTGTGAAATCATCTCACAGAGTTACAGCTTTCCCCTCAAGAAGCCTTTCGCTAAGACAGTTCTTGTGGAATTGGCAAAGTAATATTTTGAAGCCCATAGAGGGCTATGTTGAAAAAGGAAATATCCTCTGATGAAATCTGGAATGAAGGTTTCTGAGAAACTTCATAGTGTTCTGTTAATTCATCTCACAGAGTTACATCTGTATTTCGTGGATGTCTTTGGTAGCCTTATTTCTGTGGAATGTGAGAACAGATATTTCGGATCCCTTTGAAAACTATAGGGCAAAAGGAAATATCGTCCGATAACAAAGAGAAAGAAGCTTTCTGAGAAACTGCTTTGTGTTCTGTGAAATCATCTCACAGAGTTACAGCTCTCCCCTCAAAAAGCCTTTCGCTAAGACAGTTCTTGTGGAATTGGCAAAGTGATATTTGGAAGCCCATAGAGGGCTATGGTGAAAAAGGAAATAGCCTCGGATGAAATCTGGATGGAAGCTTTCTGAGAAACTGCTTAGAGTTCTGTTAATTCATCTGAGAGAGTTACATCTGTGTTTCGTGGATCTCTTTGCTAGGCTTATTTCTGTGGAATGTGAGAACAGATAATTCGGATCCCTTTGAAGACTATAGGGCCGAAGGGTATACCCTCCGATAACAAGGAGAAAGAAACTTTCGGAGAAACTTCTTTGTGTTCTGTGAAATCATCTCACAGAGCTACAGCTTTCCCCTCAAGAAGCCTTTCGCTAAGACAGTTCTTGTGGAATTGGCAAAGTGATATTCGGAAGCCC
>NW_020265849.1:0-628 GCF_003255815.1 Theropithecus gelada | reverse complement strand
CAAAGTAAATATCCTTCGATAACAAAAAGAAAGAAGCTTTCTGAGAAACTTCTTTGTGTTCTGTGAAATCATCTCACAGAGCTACAGCTTTCCCCTCAAGAAGCCTTTCGCTAAGACAGTTCTTGTGGAATTGGCAAAGTGATATTTGGAAGCCCATAGAGGGCTATGGTGAAAAAGGAAATATCCTCGGATGAAATCTGGAATGAAGCTTTCTGAGAAACTGCTTAGTGTTCTGTTAATTCATCTCACAGAGTTACATCTGTATTTCGTGTATCTCTTTGCTAGCCTTATTTCTGTGGAATCTGAAAACAGATATTTCGGATCGCTCTGAAGACTACAGGGCCAAAGGAAATATCCTCCGATATCAAAGAGAAAGAAGCTTTCTGAGAAACTTCTTTGTGTTCTGTGAAATCATCTCACAGAGTTACAGCTTTCCCCTCAAGAAGCCTTTCGCTAAGAGAGTTCTTCTGGAATTGGCAAAGTGTTATTTGGAAGCCCCTAGAGGGCTATGGTGAAAAAGGAAATATCCTCGGATGAAATCTGGAAAGAAGCTTTCTGAGAAACTGCTTAGTTTTCTGTTAATTCATCTCACAGAGTTACATCTGTGTTTCGTGGATCTCTTGCTAGC
>NW_020265848.1:0-1813 GCF_003255815.1 Theropithecus gelada | reverse complement strand
ACATTTCTTTGATTTCTAGTGCTTTTGAATCTTTTTATATACCATTGACCATTTTTATTCTCATGAGAAGTGCCACTTTCTGCATTGCTTTTTCTCGGTTGAAAATCATTTGTTTTTTGTTTTGTTTTTTGTTTTTCTTAGTAATTTTAAAGATTTCTTTATAGACTAAGGATGTAAAACTTTTATGTGTCAATGAGGTTACAAAAACTTTCTCCCAGTAAGTAATTTGTCATTTCACTTTTTCGTACTTCTTTTCTTTTCTTTTGCCTTCCCTTCCCTTCCCTTCCCTGCCCTGCCCTTCCCTTCCCTTCCCTTTCCTTTCCTTTCCTTTGCTTTCCTCTTTCTTTTTTCCTTTCTTTTGTTCTCTCTTTCATCATTCTTTCTTTCCTTCTCCTTCTTCCTTGCTTCCTTCCTTCCTTGCTGTTCTCACTTTGTTTTTTCCTCTCCTTTTCCCTCTCTTTCTCTCTCCCCTTCTTTCTATCTTCTTTCCTCTTTCTTTCTCTTTTTCTTTCTCTTTCTCTCTCTCCCTCTCTCTTTCTTCCTTCCCTTTCTTTCTCTTTCTTTGTTCCCTCCCTTCCTCCTTCCCTCCTTCTTTCCTTCTTTCTCTCTTTTCTTTCTTTCACTAGCCAACCTCCAAAGTCACATTTCACTTAATTTTTATCCTGCCAAATTTGAAAGCCTTTTAACTGAGTGATTTTAGTGTAAACAGGAGTGGGAGAAAATATAATGATCTAAGTTTCATTCTGTCACCCAGGCTGGAGTGCAGTGCCATAATCATAGCTACTGCAGCCTCGAACTCCTGGGCTCAAGCAATTTTCCCACCTCAGCCTGCCAAGTAGCTAGGACTACAGCTCTGTGCCACCACACCCAGCTGGTTTTTAAAACTTTTTGTGGAGATGTGAATTCGCTATGCCGCCCAGGCTAGTCTTGAACTCCTGACTTCGAGCAATCCTTCCACCTTGGCTTGCTAAAGTGCTGGGATTACAGGCGTGAACTACTGCTCCTGGTGGAGAGTTTAGTTTTGATTGCTAGTGGTGTTCTTGGTATCTTTTCATAATTGAGGCTTTGGGGCTAATGCTGAAGTATTGCACTCATCATCCAAGGTTTACAGGACTTTTGTTTTAATGTTGAACAGATGGAACTTTTTGGTTCTGCATCTTTGCAGGTATACAAAATGTGCCTACCAGGAATCTGCTTTATATCCATTGAAAGCAAGAAATAATACAGTAAAACTTTGCCTGGCTAGAGGCTTTGAAACAATGGAGTATTCTAGTTTAATTCTAATAACTTGAAAGGATGAAGGTGAAAAAAACTTCAAAACTTAAATTTCCTGTTGAATGCAATTTGAAAATATAGCCAATGATTCCACTTCTCTTCTCTAATAAGGTTGGACATTCCGATCTACTTGGTGTTTTATTATAGAACTGCGAGTGTGCCTGAGTCTCACATTGTGAAGATACTTTTTTAAAACTTGAGATGTAAAAGGATGTCAATGGTTTTTTATGAGATCAGCCTGGATGAAAACTGACACTTGTAAATATCTGTTTTAGACTAAATCTCTGATTGCCACTTGTTTTCTTATTGCACTCACAAAAATAAAAGACACTGGATACAGGGTGGGAGTAGGAAGGAGATTTATGTCTTTTCATTGCGTGTCATTGTTGCATAACAAGGCAGAGCATATGTTATATCTGGCTTTGGACCTACAGAAGGAAACATATTTTTCTACCTGCCGTATGCCAGAGGTTCTTGAACACCTGGAGGGGCTACTGCAGCACAGATTGCTGAGCCCTACTCCAGAGTTTCTGATTCA
>NW_020265847.1:0-1813 GCF_003255815.1 Theropithecus gelada | reverse complement strand
TAGTCTTCAAAGAGATCCGAAATATCTGTTCTCAGATTCCACAGAAAGAAGGCTAGCAAAGAGATCCACGAAATACAGATGTAACTCTGTGAGTAGAAGTCACACATCACAGAGCAGTTTCCCAGAAAGCTTCTTTCCAGATTTCATCTGAGGATATTTCCTTTTTCACCATAGCCCTCTATGGGCTTCCAAATACCACTTTGCCAATTCCACAATAACTGTCTTAGCAAAGGCTTCTTGAGGGGAACGCTCTAACTCTGTGAGCTGATTTCACAGAACACAAAGAAGTTTCTCAGAAAGCTTCCTTCTCTTTGTTATCGGAGGATATTTCCTTTGGCCCTATAGTCTTCAAACAGATCCTAAATATCTGTTCTCAGATTCCAGAGAAATAAGGCTAGCAAAGAAATCCACGAAACACAGAGGTGACTCTGTGAGATGAATTAACAGAACACTAAGCAGTTTCTCAGAAATCTTCTTTCCAGATTTCATCTGAGGATATTTCCTTTTTCACCACAGCACTCTATGGGCTTCCAAATATCACTTTGCCAATTCCACAAGAACTGTCTTAGCGAAAGGCTTCTTGAGGGGAAAGCTGTAACTCTGTGAGATGATTTCACAGAACACAAAGAAGTTTCTCAGAAAGCTTGTTTCTCTTTGTTTTTGGAGGATATTTCCTTTGGCCCTGTAGTCTTCAAAGGGATCCGAAATATCTGGTCTCAGATTCCACACAAAGAAGGCTAGCAAAGAGATCCACGAAATACAGATGTAACTCTGTGAGTAGAAGTCACACATCACAGAGCAGTTTCTCAGAAAGCTTCTTTCCAGATTTCATCTGAGGATATTTCCTTTTTCACCATAGCCCTCTATGGGCTTCCAAATATCACTTTGCCAATTCCACTAGAACAGTCTTAACGAAAGGCTTCTTGAGTGGAAAGCTGTAACTCTGTGATATGATTTCACAGAACACAAAGAAGTTTCTCTGAAACATCTTTCTCTTTGTTATCAGAGGATATTTCCTTTGGCCATATACTCTTCAAAGGGATCCGAAATATCTGTTGTCAGATTCCACAGAAATAAGGCTAGCAATGAGATCCACGAAATACATATGTAACTCTGTGAGTAGAAGTCACACATCACAGAGCAGTTTCTCAGAAATCTTCCTACCAGATTTCATCTGAGTATATTGCCTTTTTCACCGTAGCCCTCTAAGGTCTTCCAAATATCACTTTGCCAATTCCACAAGAACTGTGTTAGCGAAAGGCTTCTTGAGGGGAAAGCTGTAACTCTGTGAGATGATTTCACAGAACACAAAGTAGTTTCACAGAGAGTTTCTTTCTCTTTGTTATCGGAGGATATTTCCTTTGGCCCTATAATCTTCAAAGGGATCGGAAATATTGGTTCTCAGATTGCACAGAAATAAGGCTAGCAAAGAGATCCACGACATACAGATGTAACTCTGTGAGATGAATTAACAGAACACTAAGCAGTTTCTCAGAAAGCTAATTTCCAGATTTCATCGGAGGATATTCCCTTGTTCACCATAGCCCTCTATGGGCTTCCAAATCACACTTTGCCCATTTCCAAGAACTCTCTTAGCGAAAGGCTTCTTGAGGGGAAAGCTGTAACTCTCTGAGATGATTTCACAGAACACAAAGAAGTTTCTCAGAAAGCTTCTTTCTCTGTGTTATCCGAGGATATTTCCTTTGGCCCTATAGTCTTCAAAGGGATCCGAAATATCTGTTGTAAGATTCCACAGAAATAAGGCCAGCAAAGAGATCCACCGAATACAGATGTAACTCTGTGATGTGAAATA
>NW_020265846.1:0-1814 GCF_003255815.1 Theropithecus gelada | reverse complement strand
TCCAAATATCACTTTGCAAATTCCACAAGAACAGGCTTAGCGAACGGTTTCTTGAGGGGAAAGCTGTAACTCTGTGAGATGAATTAACAGAACACTAAGCAGTTTCTCAGAAAGCTTCTTTCCAGATTTCATCTGAGGATATTTCCTTTTTCACCGTAGCCCTCTAAGGGCACTGAAATATCACTTTGCAAATTCCACAAGAATAGGCTTAGCGAAAGGCTTCTTGAGGGAAAAGCTGTAACTCTGTGAGATGATTTCACAGAACACAGAGAAGTTTCTTAGAAAGCTTCTTTCTCTTTGTTATTGGTGGATATTTCCTTTGGCCCTATAGACTTCCAAGTGATCCGAAATATCAGTCCTCAGATTCCACAGAAATAATACTAGCAAACAGATGCACGAAATACAGACGTAACTCTGTGAGTGGAAGTCACACATCACAAAGCAGTTTCTTAGAAAGCTTCTTTCCAGTTTTTCTCTGATTATATTTTCTTTCTCACCATAGCTCTCTATGGGCTTCCAAATATCACTTTGAAAATTCCACAAGAACAGGGTAGCGAACGGCTTCTTGAGGGGAAAGCTGTAACTCTGTGAGATGAATTAACAGAACACTAAGCAGTTTCTCAGAAAGCTTCTTTCCAGATTTCATCTGAGGATATTTCCTTTTTCACCATGGCCCTCTATGGGTATGGAAATATCACTTATCAAATTCCACAAGAAGAGGCTTGGCGAAAGGCTTCTTCAGGGGAATGCTGTAACTCGGTGAGATGATTTCACAGAACAAACAGAAGTTTCTCAGAAAGCTTCTTTCTCTTTGTTATCGGAGGATATTTCCTTTGGCCCTATAGTCTTCAAAGGAATCCGAAATATCAGTTCTCAGATTCCACAGAAATAAGGCTAGCCAACAGATCCACGAAATACAGATGTAATTCTGTGAGTGGGAGTCGCACATCACAAAGCAGTTTGCCAGAAACTTTCTTTACGGTTTTTCTCTGAGGATGTTTTCTTTTTTACCATAGCCCTCTGTAGGCTTCCAAATATCACTTTGCAAATTCCACAAGAACAGGCTTAGCGAACGTCTTCTTGAGGGGAAAGCTGTAGCTCTATGAGATGAATTAACAGAACACTAAGCAGTTTCCAAGAAATCTTCTTTCCAGGTTTCATCTGAGGATATTTCCTTTTTCACCGCAGCCCTCTAAGGGCATCGAAATATCACTTTGCATATTCCACAAGACCTGTCTTAGCGAAGGAATTCTTGAGGGGAAAGCTATAACTCTCTGAGATGATTTCACAGAACACAAAGAAGTTTCTCAGAAAGCTTCTTTCTCTTTGTTATCGGAGGATATTTCCTTTGACCCTATAGTCTCCAAAGGGATCCCAAATATCAGTTCTCAGATTCCACAGAAATAAGGCTAGCAAACAGATCCACGAAATACAGATGTAATTCTGTGAGTGGAAGTCACACATCACAAAGCAGTTTTTCAGAAGGCTTATTTCCAGTTTTTTTCTGAGGATATTTTCTTTTTCACCATAGCCCTCTAAGGGCCTCCAAATATCACTTTGCAAATTCCAGAAGAACAGGCTTAGTGAACAGCTTGTTGAGGGGAAAGCTGTAACTCTGTGAGTTGAATTAACAGAAAACTAAGCAGTTTCTCACAAATCTTCTTTCCAGATTTCATCTGAGGATATTTCCTTTTTCACCGTAGCCCTCTAAGGGTATCGAAATATCAGTTTGCAAATTCCACAACAACAGGCGTAGCGAAAGGCTTCTTGAGGGGAAAGCTGTAACTCTGTGAGATGATTTCACAGAACACAAA
>NW_020265845.1:0-1814 GCF_003255815.1 Theropithecus gelada | reverse complement strand
GACTGTGTTTCTGTTATAAGGCTCTGTTAGAAATTACTGATGCACACACTATATTGTAAATTCTTATCTCTGTATACTGTACTTCTGCATACAGATGTTATGTTAAAGAATTACTTCATCCCCGTGTGACCATCTCACCTCATAATCAAATGACCCTAAAACCCTCACTAACCTACCCCCCAACCCTCACTAAACTTAATAATAAATGCTAGTATATCCAGTGCATTGGTGGCACCACAGGACCAGAAGGCAGTGACACGCCTGGACCCAGCTTTCACTGTCTTGTGTCTGTTATTTCTCGACCTGCCAATCCACCTGGGAACAAAGAGAGAGCCCTGTTGCATTGGAGGCTGCTGGCCAAATCCCGCAATATCTGGCACCCAACATGGCATTGCTAATGTCGCCCTACCACCTCTCATACAACCTATTCCCCCCAACTTCACATTCACAAAAAAGAGTACCATCCCAAAATATATATACTATCTATATGGAGTCCAATACAACTGTACCACTTAAAAGTTGTGTTAAACCACCATATATGTTATTAGTAGGAAAGATGCATATTAGCTCAAAAACCAACATAATTACCTGTCTTGATTGTTACCTATACTTGTATTGACTCATCCATTAATCAATATCATTGTATTTTAATAGTTAGAGGCAGAGAAGTTATTTGGCTCCCCATAGCCTTACATAGGCCTTGGAAATCTTCACCTTCTATCCATGTTATTAACAATATTTTACAAAAAATTCTTAAAAAGAAGTACACAATTTATTTTTACATTAATTGCAGTAATAATGGGCTTGATTGTTGTGACTGTGACTGCTGCTACTGCTGGAGTTGCATTACATCAATCTGTTCAAACTGTTCATTTTGTGGATAAATGGCAAAAAAAAATTCTACTGGATGTGGAATTCTCAGTCAGGTATTGATCAAAAATTGGCCAATCAAATTAATGATCTAAGAAACTGTTACATGGATGGGAGATAGAATTATGATTTAGAACATAGATTACAAATGCCATGTGATTGGAATACTTCTGATTTTTGTATAACTCCATTTCATTGTAATGAGTCTGTTCACAATTGGGAATCAGTAAAACACCACTTACAAGGAAGTGAAAGATAATTTAAATTTAGACATAAGCAAGCTAAAAGAATAGATTTTTTAGGCCTCTCAAGCACACTTAACTGCTTTACCCAGTGCTGAAGTTTTAGATGGTATCTCTATGGCGTTATCTAATCTCAACTCCTTTCAATGGGTAAAATCTTTGGGAGGATCCACTATCGTTAATTTTATTTTGTGTATAATTTGTACTATTGGTTTACTGTTCATGTGTAAAATTGGAAAAAATATTCTTCAATCATAATCAGCGCCAGGTTATAATTGCTATGGTTCATTTAAATCAGAGAAAAGGAGGACATGCAGGGAGACCCCCTGAAACTAATGCTCAGAATAAAAGATGAAACACTCCTGATTATTGCAAATACAAAATTGCACGTGGGATTGTGTAAAGACAAAGCCAGGTTGGACAGCCAGAATGAGCCAACAGCGCGTGATGTGCTTCCCCCTGCAGAGAGCCTATGAATGGATGTGCAGTCAGGGAGGTTTCACATCACCAAGATTCCTATCCCAGAAAAGCAGATGTTCATAGTTCTGGGAATGGAATGTGACCCTTGTGGAAAACTTATAAATGGATGCATTGGGGGCACCTGTCCATATGGATAAGATAGGGCTATAAATGCCCTCATCTTGCCACAGCTCTTCTAGGCCTCTTTAGGGTTAAGGCATACTCCCTTCTGAGAATTTCTGG
>NW_020265844.1:0-1815 GCF_003255815.1 Theropithecus gelada | reverse complement strand
AGGGAGGCGGAGCTTGCAGTGAGCTGAGATCCGGCCACTGCACTCCAGCCTGGGCGACAGAGCGAGACTCCGTCTCAAAAAAAAAAAAAAGAAAAGAAACAAGCACAGTTGTTAAGATCCGTTTCAAATGAAGTTGGGTGATGGATACATGAGCGATCATTATTCTAGTCTCTGATTTGGGTATGTTTTTAACGTTCTAGAATGAAAGGGGTTTTTATTGATTGATTGAATTTTTTTTTTTTTTTTTCCTGAGACAGAGTCTCACTCTATCCCCCAGGCTGGAGTGCAGTGGTATGGAGTGCAGTGGTGCAATCTCAGCTTGCTGCAACCTCTGCCTCCCGGGTTCAAGCGATTCTCATGCCTCAGTCTCCCAAGTAGCTGGGATTACAGGCACCTGCCACCAGGGCTGGTTAATTTTTGTATTTTTAGTAGAGATGGGATTTCACCATGTTGGCCAGGCTGATCTCAAACTCCTGACTTCAGGTGATCCGCCCGCCTTGGCCTCCCAAAGTGCTGGGATTACAGGCACCAGCCACCACACCCGGCCTATTGATTGATTTTTTAAAATGCTTCCTCCCTCCCAGGGAACTGTGAATGCAGCCTTTCTTTAAAATATATATTTTTTATATATACAAATATATATATGTATACATTTCAGATACGGGGAGCTCATTATGATGCCCAGGCTGGTCTTGAACTCCTGGCCTCAAGTGATCCTCCTACCTCGGCCTCCCAAAGCGCTGGATGACAGGCACGATCCCGGTCAAGCCTTCCTTTAACCACAGCTCTGGAGACTGCGCTGCCGCTTGGGCGACCGGGGCTGCCAGAGTTTCCGGAGGGAACGGCCTCCTGACTGCGCTGGGCTTCCTCCAGGTGAGCTCAAGACACGCAGGGCTTCCCTANGGCGTGAACCAGGGAGGCGGAGCTTGCAGTGAGCTGAGATCCGGCCACTGCACTCCAGCCTGGGCGACAGAGCGAGACTCCGTCTCAAAAAAAAAAAAAAGAAAAGAAACAAGCACAGTTGTTAAGATCCGTTTCAAATGAAGTTGGGTGATGGATACATGAGCGATCATTATTCTAGTCTCTGATTTGGGTATGTTTTTAACGTTCTAGAATGAAAGGGGTTTTTATTGATTGATTGAATTTTTTTTTTTTTTTTTCCTGAGACAGAGTCTCACTCTATCCCCCAGGCTGGAGTGCAGTGGTATGGAGTGCAGTGGTGCAATCTCAGCTTGCTGCAACCTCTGCCTCCCGGGTTCAAGCGATTCTCATGCCTCAGTCTCCCAAGTAGCTGGGATTACAGGCACCTGCCACCAGGGCTGGTTAATTTTTGTATTTTTAGTAGAGATGGGATTTCACCATGTTGGCCAGGCTGATCTCAAACTCCTGACTTCAGGTGATCCGCCCGCCTTGGCCTCCCAAAGTGCTGGGATTACAGGCACCAGCCACCACACCCGGCCTATTGATTGATTTTTTAAAATGCTTCCTCCCTCCCAGGGAACTGTGAATGCAGCCTTTCTTTAAAATATATATTTTTTATATATACAAATATATATATGTATACATTTCAGATACGGGGAGCTCATTATGATGCCCAGGCTGGTCTTGAACTCCTGGCCTCAAGTGATCCTCCTACCTCGGCCTCCCAAAGCGCTGGATGACAGGCACGATCCCGGTCAAGCCTTCCTTTAACCACAGCTCTGGAGACTGCGCTGCCGCTTGGGCGACCGGGGCTGCCAGAGTTTCCGGAGGGAACGGCCTCCTGACTGCGCTGGGCTTCCTCCAGGTGAGCTCAAGACACGCAGGGCTTCCCTA
>NW_020265843.1:424-1814 GCF_003255815.1 Theropithecus gelada | reverse complement strand
AGAACACTAAGCAGTTTCTCAGAAAGCTTCTTTCCAGATTTCATCTGCGGATATTTCCTTTTTCACCGTAGCCCTCTATGGGCATCCAAATATCACTTTGTCAATTCCACAAGAACTGTCTTAGGGAAAGGATTCTTGAAGGGAAAGCTGTAATTCTATGAGATGATTACACAGAACACAAAGAAGTTTCTCAGAAAACTTCTTTCTCTTTGTTATCGGAGGATATTTCCTTTGGCCCTATAGTCTTCAAATAAAGGCATCCGAAATATGTGTTCTCAGATCCAACAGAAATAAGGGTAGCAAAGAGATCCACGAAATACAGGTGTAACTCTCTGAGTAGAAGTCACAAATCACAGAGCAGTTTCTCATAAAGCTTCTTTTCACATTTCATCTGAGTATATTTCCTTTTTCACCATTGCCCTCTAAGGGCTTCCAAATATCACTTTGCCAATTACACAAGAACTGTCTTAGCGAAAGGCTTCTTGAGGGGAAAGCTGTAACTCTGTGAGATGATTTCACAGAACACAAAGTAGTTCCTCAGGAAGCTTCTTTCTCTTTGTTATCGGAGGATATTTCTATTGGCCCTATACTCTTCAAAGGGATCCGAAATATCTGGTCTCGGATTCCACAGAAATAAGGCTAGCAAAGAGTTCCACGAAATAAAGATGTAACTCTGTGAGTAGAAGTCACACATCACAGAGCAGTTTCTCAGAAAGCTTCTTTCCAGATTTCAACTGAGGATATTTCCTTTTTCTCCTTAGCCCTCTATGGGCTTCCAAATATCACTTTGACAATTCCACAAGAACTGTCTTACCGAACGGCTTCTTGAGGAGACAGCTGGAACTCTGTGAGATGATTTCACAGAACACAAAGAAGTTTTTCGGAAAGCTTCTTTCTGTTTGTTATCGGAGGATATTTCCTTTGGCCCTATAGTCTTCAAACAAAGGGATCCGAAATATCTGTTCTCAGATTCCACGGAAATAAGGGTACCAAAGAGATCCACGAAATACAGATGTAACTCTGTGAGTAGAAGTCACACATCACAGAGCAATTTCTCAGAAAGCTTCTTTCCAGATTTCATCTGAGGATATTTCCTTTTTCACCATAGCCCTCTATGGGCTTCCAAATATCACTTGCCAATTCCACAAGAACTGTCTTAGCGAAAGGCTTCTTGAGGGGAAAGCTGTAACTCTGTGAGATGATTTCACAGAACACAAAGAAGTTTCTCAGAAAGCTTCTTTCTCTTTGTTATCGGAGAATATTTCCTTTGGCCCTATAGTCTTCAAAGAAAGGGATCCGAAATATCCGGTCTCAGATACCTCAGAAATAAGGCTAGCAAAGAGATCCACGAAATACAGATGTAACTCTGTGAGATGAATTAACAGAACAC
>NW_020265843.1:0-369 GCF_003255815.1 Theropithecus gelada | reverse complement strand
AAATATCCCTTTGCCAATTCCACAAGAAGTGTCTTAGCGAAAGGCTTCTTGAGGGGAAAGCTGTAACTCTGTGAGATGATTTGACAGTACACAAACAAGTTTTTCAGAAGGCTTCTTTCTCTTTGTTATCGGAGGATATATCCTTTGGCCCTATAGTCTTCAAAGGGATCCGAAGTATCTGTTATCAGATTCCACAGAAATAAGGCTAGCAAAGAGATCCACGAAATACAGATGTAACTCGGTGAGATGAATTAAGAGAACACTAAGCAGTTTCTCAGAAAGCTTCTTTCCAGATTTCATCTGAGGATATTTCCTTTTTCACCAAAGCCCTCTATGGGCTTCCAAATATCACTTTGCCAATTCCACAAG
>NW_020265842.1:0-8110 GCF_003255815.1 Theropithecus gelada | reverse complement strand
TTCTCCATGCTGCCCAGACTTTTTGATAAAAGCTATTTTAACTGGGGTGAGGTGATATCTCATTGTGGTTTTGATTTGTATTTTCTGATGGTTAGTGATATGGAGCATTTTTTCATATGCCTGCTGTCTATCTGCATATCTTATTTAAGAAATAACAAATATTGGACAGGCATGGTGGTTCACACCTGTAATCCTAGCACTTATAGGAGGCCAAGGTGGGCAGATCGCTTGAGCCCAGGAGTTCAATACGAGGCTGGACAACATGGGGAGACTGTCTCCACAAAAATACCCAGGCATGGTGGCATGCACCTGTAGTCCCAGCTACTTGGGAGGCTGAAGTGGGAGGATCACTTAAGCCTGGGAGGTCAAGGCTGCAGTGAGCTGTGATCGCCCCACTGCACTACAGCCTGGAAAACAGGGCAAGATACTGCTTAAAAAAAAAAAAAGAGAGAGAGAGAGAGAGAGAAATGTAAACTCTGAGTTTAATTTAAAATAGTTACATAATTATATTGGGAGGAAATATGTAGTTTTGTGTGGAAGAAGCATGTATGTGTGTCTGTGTGTAACAGAGACAACAACAGAGAAAATGAGCTTATATATTTGTATATGGATATGTTTAAGTCAATAGATAATATAATAAACAAACTGAGAAAGAACAGTATATAGCATTTACAGATATGACAGTAAATACCAGAACAGCTAAGAGTTGACTATTATTGTCTCTGTAGAGCAGAAGACTGCTATTTGTATAGTAATTCTATATCATTTGTTGCTTTAAACAATGTGCATACAACTATTTTGAAATTTTTAAAATTTAATAAGTAATATGGCTTATTTCAGAAATATAAAATAGAAATAAAAATAAAATCAATACATTGAGATTTTCTATTATATATCCTTAAACCACTACCTTTTTTCTTTTCCTGCTTTCCATTGGACACTTTGAGATTTCCTTGGCTAGTGGAAGTTAGACGGTATTTTTGTTCATGTAGTGGTTGTCCTCATACTCATTCACCCCTCGTTATTTCTTAGGTGTATAATACCTGTTTCTTCCCCTAAAGAGACCGGTCTTCTAACCTGAACTTACTTCCCACATTCTCAGCCCTCATTATGTCAATATCATCCAGATATTTAGTTGTGTTTTCTTTGGTCCTTTATTTTTCTTGAAACCTCTATCAAAATATTTCATCATTGGCAGAGTGCAGCCACTCACGCCTGTAATCCCAGCACTTTGAGGGGCAGACGTAGGGGGATCACCTGTGGTCAGGAGTTCCAGACCAGCCTGGCCAACCTGGCAAAACCCTGTCTCTACTAAAAATTCGAAAACATTAGCCGGGCATGGTGGTGCACGCCTCTAATCTCAGCTACTTGGGAGGCTGAGGCAGGAGAACTGCTTGAATGCGGGAGGCAGAGGTTGCAGTGAGCAACCACTGCTGTCTAGCCTGGGCGACAGAGCAAGATTCCATCTCAAAATAAACCAACAAATGAGCAAAAAACTCAAAGTATTTGATCATCGTTACTTCCTCTCTCATTCGCCAGTAATTCCAGCACTTTGAGGGGCTGAGGCGGGCGGATCACTTGAGGTTAGGAGTTCAAAACCAGCCTGGCCAACATGGTGAAACCCTGTCTCTACTAAAAATACAAAAATGAGCCGGGCATGGTGGCGGGCACCTGTAATCCCAGCTACTCAGGAGGCTGAGGCAAGAGAATCGTTAAAACCCAGGAGGTGGAGGTTGCAGTGAGCCGACATCCGGCCACTGCACTCCAACCTGGGCAACAGAGCGAGGCTCCGTCTCAAAAAAAGAAAAAGAAAAACAAAGTTTATTTAGATACTAGAGTTATCTAGTGTTGAACAAGACTGGACGTGAACCCACCCAGGCCAGGGGCTCCGCTGCAGAGCAGCCACCGCGGACATCCGCGGATTTCACCTCTAACAGGGAGCGGTCAGTGTGCTCCCTGGCCTTTGTGCTTCCAACCGTTTTTCCGACAGAAGGCTGTGGCTGCAGTTTTCAGAAGATGTATTCTGGCCTCCAAGGACCAGAGTGGTGGTCCTTGCAAAAGTGCTGTCCTGGGAGCTTCCCGACGGACACCTTCCGGCATCTGAGCAATCCGCGAAGCCTGCAGGTGTGGCCCTGGGCCCTCCGGCTCCCATGGCGGCCACGACCCGACTTCTTCACCAGCAATCAACCAAAAAGCATCCTCCCAGAGTCTCTTGGAATCTAGCCGCGATGATAAAAACCGAATGTTTCCTGATCTAAGACTTGTAAGCAGAACACAGAAGACTGCAGTTGGGAACACCCTACAAAATTGTATTTTCCAAAAATAGGTCTCTGGGAGCCGGGCAGCCCTGCCTAAGCGTCAGGAGAACCTCCTCCGCCTCCGGGGGAGTCAGTCCCCGTGAGTGCCATGCCCAGGTCCCAACCCCAGCTCCCTGTCTGAAGACAGCCGTTCTGGGGACCGCCCAGACACCATCCAGCTGAAGATTAGAAAGTTTTGGCGGAAAAGGCCAAGGAGTGGTGTGCGCGCAGAGCCCGGGACCGGGCACGGACAGACCGGGAGCCCCAGGGGCAGAGTCTCCACCAGAGCCCGCGAGGGGCCCAGCAGGCCGCCAAAGGTGCTTCTGGCCAGAGGTCCAGCAATGCCACAGAGTGCACCGAGGCAGGAGGCGCGGCGGACCTTTCACAGGGGCTGCGGGAGCCCGGGCTTCCCCGCACCAACCCGGGAGCTGAGAAGGGCTCTGGCGCCCAGGCCGAAGGCGTCCTGCTCGGGAGCCACTGCGCCCAGCGCAGCCGGCTGCGCTACCCCAGGGCGCTGAGCGTGGAGGACGCTGCGCGAGCCGGGTCTCCGGAGCGACAGAAACTAGGGGTTCGAGGGCATGGACACCGCTGCTGCCCACGCAGCGCTTCCAGTTTGGAAAGGGCGTCTCCCGCGCCTTGGACTGGCCTCTCCAGCCTTGGGGCTGCCCCTGCGGGGCCACCCTCCGCCTCCAGGGAGGCCCACGCTCGGCGGCCAGGAAGGACGGCCTGCCCTGGCCCAGCGGGAAGGCTGGAGGAACTCAGCGTGCAATGTGGTACGATCTCACTTCCATCTCCCGGGTTCAAGTGATTCTGCTGCCTCAGCCTCTCGAGTAGCTGGGATTACAGGCGTCCGCCACCACGCCCGGCTAATTTTTTGCATTTTTAGTAGAGATGGGGTTTCACCATGTTGGCCAGGATGGTCTCAAACTCCTGCCCTCAAGTGATCCACCTGCCTCGGCCTCCCAAAGTGCTGGGATTACAGGCGTGAGCCACCGTGCCCAGCCTGCTTTTTTGATTATTGTTCTTTTCAAGGTTATCTCTACAATATATTATCCCCAGATATTTTTAGAGTTTTCTTTTTTTTTTCTTAATTTGTTTTGTTGTTGTTGTCATTGTTGTTGTTTTTTCCTTAAGACAGGGTCTTGTTCCATTAGGCAGGCTGCAGTGCAGTGACACAATCTCAATGATCTCAGCTAACTGCAACCTCTGCCTCCTGGGGCTCAAGCAGTCCTCCCACTTCAGCCTCCCGAGTAGCTGGGACTACAGGCTAGCGCCCACTATCCCCAGCTAATTTTTGTGTGTATTTTTAGTAGAGATGGGGTATCTCCATGTTGCCCAGGCTGGTCTAGAACTCCTGGGCTCAAGTGATCTGGCTGCCTCTGCCTCTCAAAGTGCTGGGATTACAAACATGAGCCTAGTTTTGTTTTGTTTTGTTTTTTAATGTTTTGAAACCCTATTCTAATATTCATTCTTTCTTTTTCCACCTCAGCATCAAAAGAGGCTTTCAATCTGGGAAATTTATCTTCACTATTTCTTTCAATAATTCCTCTCTTACATCACACAGATGCTTATATTTTACCTTCCACATCCATGAGCTTTTCTGTTATATTTTCCCTTGGTCTTTCTTTTTTTCTTTTCTCATTTTTTTGTTTTTGTTTCTTGAGACTGTGGTCTCACTGTGGCCCAGGGTGAAGTGCAGTGGTGCAATCAGGGCTCACTACAACATCCACCTCCCAGGCTCAATCACTTGAGCCTCCCACCTCAACCTCCCAAATAACTGGGACTACAGGCACGCACCACCTCACAGGGGCTAATCTTTGTCTTTTCTGCTGTCTTCTAAAACGGTTCCTCAATCTTTCTTCAGCTGCATCCATTCCGTAATTTATTCCCTTTGTTGTATTCTTTTTCCAACGATTGTATTTTCCATCCAATATTTCTCCTTGGTTGTTTTTTATGCTATCTTGCTCTTTCTTCATATTTCTAAGAAATTCTGGTATCTGTTAAATACATTTATCATGCTTATTTTAAATCCTTGGTCCCTATATTCTAATAATTCAGTTTCAGAAAAAGTTTTTAGATGGTTGCTTGTAATAGACTGAAAATATCTCCAAAAATTTCAGGTCCTAATTCCTGAGATCTGTGAATATTATCTTATTTGGAAATATAGTCTTTGAAGATGTGATTAAGTGGATGATCTTGAAATGAGGAGATTGGCCTGGATTATTCAGGAAGGCCCTAAATGGCATCACAGTGTCCTGATTTTAGAGAGGCAGAGCAATACTTTACACGCATATGCACACACATTAGAAGGTGACGTGAAAATGAAACAAAAAGGGATTTGAAGAAGCTAGCCTTGCAGATTGATGTGTCCACAAGTGACGGAATGTCAGCAGCCCGAAAGGATAAGGAACAGACACTCTCCTAGAATCTGCAGAGGGAGTGTGGCCGTGTCAATACTTTGATTTCAGCCTAGTGATACTGAATTTGGATTTCTGACCTCCAGAACTAGGAAAGAATAAATTTATACTGTTTTAGGCCACCAAATTTGTGGTATCTTATTAAGGAGCCACAGGAAACTAATCCATTGCCTTGCCCCTTTTCTGATAGTGTAGTTATGTGCCTCCTGTCCAGTCACTTTGGCCTGTGCCTTCATTTTCCCCAAGGGAATCATCTACCTTGTCTGATAGCGTGTACTGGAGAAAGGCCAAAGACCCTGTGATGTTTCTTACAACACTGTTTGTGACGGCAGGAAGTTAGAAGCAATCTGGGTGTCCATCAGTGGCAGAGTATAGAAAAAAATATGGTGAATATACACTCCCTGGAGTACTATGTAGCATATAGGTTAGAAACGTGGATAGATTTTAAAGACATGATGCTGAATGAAAATTAAGCAGCTTGGGCAACATAGTGAAGCCTCATCTCACTAAATATGAAAAAACTATCCAGGCATGTTGGCATGTGCCTATAGTCCCAGCTACTCAGGAGGCTGAGATGGAAGGGTCACTTGAGCTCTGCTTCAGTGAGCTGTGATGGTGCCACTGCACTCTAGCCCAGATGACAGAGCAAGACCTCGTCTCAAAAAAAAAAAAAAAAAGAAAAAGAAAAAATAAAATTAAAAATCAGATGGTTTGTGTGACTTACACCATTTGTATTTAATAAAAAACACATGCAACAACAATGTGCCCTTTACAAGAACACATATAAAGAAAGGATGCATATGAAATGTATTAGAAGAGCATAGCTTCTTATGGGAGATCAGGGGAATGGAAGAGGATAATAGAGGATAGAAGAGAATAAATGAATAAATGAAAACAATATGGAGCCCTGAAAGGACCAGCAGCGACCTGCACTAGGAGCAGGAAATGGAACTCTCAGGACCTGAGGTCCATCCTGAATCATCATTAGCTCATCCTTATCATTGTCATCAGTTTAAGATGAAGAAATATTGGACTGAGAAACTGTGATTTTGTGAAATATGTATTTGGTCTTCAACCCTATTTCCTGGCACACAGCTCTTAAAATTCTTAGAATCTCTAAAGTGCTGTCTTTAGCACATTAGCATACAAATATGCTAATGATTGACTGAAGGCTGGCAGTGCCTGGATAGCTACAGGATGGGTCTGGTCACCAGAAAGACCAAGGCAGGGGTAGGATTGGGACTTTCAGCCCCATCCCCTGACTTCTGGGGAGGGGAGAGGGACACTTCCCACAAGGTTAAATCAATCACCAGTGGCCAATGATGTAATCAATCATGGCTACATAATGAAGCCTCCATAAAAACCCAAAAATGACAGAATTTGGAGAGCTTCCTGATAGCTGAACACCTGAAGGTTCCTGGAGGGTGGCGCACCTGGGGAGGGCGTGGAAGCTCTTTGTCTCTTTCCACATACCTTGCCTTATGCATCCTTCATCTGTATCTTTTGTAATATCCTTTCCAAAAAAAAACTGGTGACAGCTGGGTTTGGTGGCTCACACCTGTAATGTCAGCACTTTGGGAGGCCAAGGTGGGTGGATCACTTGTGGTCAGGAGTTCGAGACGAGTGTGGCCAAAATGGTGAAACCCTGCCTCTACTAAAAATACAAAATATATATATAGCTGGATGTGGTGGCACACACTTGTAGTCCCAGCTACTCAGGAGGCTGAGGTGGGAGGATCACTTGAACCTAGGAGGTGGAGGCTGCAGTGAGCAGAGATCATGCCACCGTACTCCAGTCTGGGTAACAGAGTGAGACTCCATCTCAAAAACAAACAAACAAATAAATAAAAAACTGGTAACATGTTTCCTTGAGTTTCATGAGCTGCTCTAGCAAATTAATCGAGGGAGCCATGGGAACCCCAACTTGGAGCCAGTCAGAAGTTCCAGAGTAGAAGGGGAGTCTTAACAGGACTGAGTTCTCAACCTGTGGAATCTGAGGCCATCTGTCTCCAGGAAGATAATGTCAGAATTGAGTTAGAGGACACGCAGCTGGTGTCTTCTGCAGAGCTGATGGCTAGCGTGATGTGGAGGGGCGACCCCACACGACTGATCACAGAAGTATTCTGTGTTGATGGTTGTGATAGGAGAGCAGAGGAAATACAGTTCATGGGCTTTTTGTTTTTGTTTTATTTGGAATTAACAGAGACACCTACTTTTGAACTGTGCAACACTGAGCAAATAATTTCTACTCTCTGAGCATCCATTTCATAGTCTGTCAATGGGAATGAGTATCACCCTCGCCACAGAGATTTAAAAAATGAGGTAAAGTAAAAGTATGTGAGAGTTATTTCTAAACCACAGGGACCGTCTGCAGAGATTACTTGTTATTAAGCTCCTGGGCCAGACTGAAGTCCAACATGTAGTAGCGGAATTGGGGTTTGCCGATGGGGAGTCCAAAATGAGGGGGAAGGAAGTAGGGGCCTGCCTCTGTGATCCCACCCATTAACTGGTCCTTGTGACCTTGCTCAAAATGTCCCTCCCCAAGGTGCTCCCACCACAGAGCTGGCTCAGTGCTTCCCACAAACAGGGCAGATGCCTAGAATAGGGGCCACACACACAAATAACTTTCAGGGCTCAGCCACGTAGCAGATATGGCAAGGTTGAAAGGTTTATGTCATAGTATAGCTTGCGAATGCAGAGAAAATGGGTATCTTAGCTGGGTTACCCACAAGTGGATCTTGAGATCAGCTTTTGTGTGCATGGTTTTTATTGAGGAGGGGCTCCCTAAGAAAACCTGTCAGGAGATGGAGGAAAAAGGACAGGAAGGGGATGAAACAAAGCAATGGTTCAATTTCAGAGTCTGCAGCCTGCAGGTGAGATGGCTCTAGGAGCCCAAGCCCAGTTTTCCAAAGCAAGTCACAGCAGGGCCTGAGCCTCAAAGAAACCAAAAGAGGGGGCATCTGACACAATTCCTGTAAAATGTGTAACAGGAGTGGGGACGCACCACCACATTAATGCATTTTCCTTATTTTGACTCAGTTTAATCTGATCTTCATCATGAACCTCCACCCATTGGTTTAATGGTGCAGGGGTGGAAAGGGAGTTAAAAAATTAACTATTAATTCTATCTGGTTTAAAGATTGTAGCATGTTCCCTTCATCTCATCAGTGTCTTTAGTTATTGCTCAGTCTTCTCATAGACACGAATATTCCCTTTCTCAGTTATCCTTCGTCCCTCTTGCTGTCTGTCCAAGGCAGTATCTTGAGAGGAGGGGAGTAGAGTGTGCCTCACACAGCTCCTGTGGTGATGCAGAAGGGCTGGGTCTCCATGGAGGCCTCTGGGGAGGGGCACTGCCCTGCCTGTATGCAGGCTGCCTGAATGTCGCCCACCCGTGCT
>NW_020265841.1:0-1816 GCF_003255815.1 Theropithecus gelada | reverse complement strand
GAAAATGCAAATATAGAATCAGATGTATAAATGATGATTCAGATATTGAAGTTTACGTAAAGTATCTCAAAGTAACCTTAAAAAATGAAGAAAAGTATAAATAACATGGAAAATTTCAATAGTTTTAACAGAGTTCTAATCTATTCAGTCTCATGATTATGAGATAACTGAATGTAAACTATCTTGAGCTGTGTTTACAGTACACTGGACAAAAGAGAAAGAGAATTACTAAACTCAGTGACAGATCCATGGAACATATCTGAATTGAAACAAAAAAAAAAAAAAAGAAAACAAACAAAACCCACCAGATACATTTAAGGGCCATATCAATAGGACTAACAGGTATAATTAGGATCAGAGAGTAAGGAGGAAACCCTACAAAGTCGTAATAATGTAAAATATGTAAATCCTTCTCACAACAGGTAAGGAGAAATAAATAGTAGAAACAGAATTTAACAGAATGTTTATCAAAAATTTTCCTAGTAATGAAAGACATCAAATCACATTATCAAGAGTCTCAGCTAACCCTACAAAGCAAACCAAACACATAATCAGGCACATATAAACATACTTCCCAAAGCACTTGTCAAACTATTTTAATTCCAAAGGCATAGAGAACATCTTTTAAAAGCTGTTAGGGNGCACCCGACGCCCTTTATTCCATTTTCCCATGTGGAAGGATGCACTGATTGAGAGTAAAGTAGATCAACACAGATGTGTGTGGGGTGGGAGTGTGGGGGGTGGGGGGGTGGGGGGAGTGTGCCATTTCACTGTTGAGGAAGCCTGAACAAAAGTCTCTTAACAGTTTTATGGTCCCCGTAGACCTGGGGGAGAAAAAGCAGAAAGGGTCAGAACTGGAAAAGTACAAAGTACTAAGTCAGAGCAGAGCAACATATTTTCAAGGTTTTTCCCGCTTTCTCCCTTAACGTATCTGAAGAAGACCTCTGCCCAAGGCCTGAGATAAAGAATGAAGGCACCTAGGCTTGTAATGCAAACATGTTAGGTGCATGACCAGCCAGAGGAGCCTGAGTCCTTCACTGGCACTTTTTCCAGGTACCAATGCATAAGCTGTGCACTGACTCTGGTATTGGGAGGGCAGCTTGAGGCCTGCAGGTTAAGCCTTTGTAATTACCCATGGTCAGGCCTGAAAAATCACACAACGGTTTTTAATCAGCAGCNGCACAGAATCCAAATCACATCATCGAAATATGTGTGAGATAGCTAAGTCTCAGAAAAGCTTAGGCTACATGACTTCAAATAATAAACTAGAAACTCAAACAAATCAGCAAGAAAAAAACAAATAATATCATTAAAGAGTGGGCAAACAACATGAACAGACTTTTCTCAAAAGAAGATACACAATAGATGTTGGTATGGATGTGATGAAAAGCGAACATTTATACACTGTTCATGGCAATGTAAATTAATACAACCTCTGGAGTAAACAGAATGGAGATTCTCAAAGAATTAAGAGTAGATCTACTATTTGCTCCAGTAATCCTACTACTGGGTATCTACTCAAAGGACAAGAAGTGATTATATCAAAAAGACATCTGCACATGTGTGTTTATCACAGAACAATTTACAATTTCAAAGACAGGAAATCAACCTAAGTGCCCATTAATCAATGAATGGATAAATAAAATGTTATTGTAAATATGTATAGAAAGATTTGTACGTATATACACACATATGTATATGCATGTGTACATGTATACACACACACACCATGGAATACTACTGAGCCATAAAAGATATTAAAATTGTCTTTTTTTAGAAACTTGTCTGGAACTGGAGGCTATTTTCCTAAGTAAAG
>NW_020265840.1:0-1815 GCF_003255815.1 Theropithecus gelada | reverse complement strand
AATATAACTTTGTCCAGTACAAAGATACTATAGCTGCCTGTGATTTATGAGTTAGGCATTAGATCCCCATTTTCAAATGAAAGAGGGGTGGCAGGCTTCACAAACAGTGGGAATGGAGTAATTACAGAGGGAGTTGTAGGAGCTTGAAGTCAGAGAGGGAGGTAGAGGCCTGTTTACCTAGGGCCTCAAAGGTCATTGGAATTTTACTTTTATTCTGAGATAGGAATCTGTTAGAAGGATTTGAACAGGTGATTAAATATGTTAGGAACTTTGAGGTTGAGTTGAGCTTCCAAGATGATTGAATGGTGGGATGAGTCTGTTGCGTAACTAAGAATACGAATTAGGCAGGAAGATAACACATTCTGCATTCCTCACTGAATTCAGTAATAAATAAAAGTGTGTACATGTGATGAAAAGAAGGTGAATTAATGTGTGTGGTGATAATTTTCAAAGTAGGTACGTTAGAGTTCAATAGTATTAACATAATTTAATAATAAGGCAATTAATAAAATCAGTAACAAAATTATTTTATCGGGTGGTTGTGAGACAACTTCAACGAGAAGTAGCTGATTCCCTTAAAAAATTAACTATGTTAGAGTCTCCACTGGAAGGTACATCACATTGTCACATTAATTTGGATGAGACACAGGCCTCAAAGAAGAAATTATTTCAAGTGAAAAGTCAAGTATGTATGAAATTTAACATGTCGACAGTTATTCTGCAGCTGATTGAATTATATAACATGTTTTAGGATACTAATTTTGGCAGAAGCTTTTGTGTTTTAATTATAATTAATTATTTCCATTTTACTATGTTTATAATGTACTTTTCTTTTATATTGTGACTTTCATTCTACCATTTTGAAAAACCATTGTATACCTTTTCTCTTGCAACACATGCCCTTGGAAAGGTTGAGAATTATACATCATTCCTCACAGAAAATTGACTTTTCTCCTGTTAAACAGTATTTTTAAGTAATTTTTGTGTTGCTCTGATGAGGCACGCCAGATTAAATCAGAGGAGAATGTTTAATGGAATGTTCCAGAAAATTATCTTATTTCTTCACTTTTGTGAATGAACACAGAATCTGTGTCTATTTATTTCACAGGTTCTAGGTTAACTTGTACAGAAAGGCCACTATACTAGTCTTTGAAATGTACGTATTTTAGGTTAATTTACAAACCATTTGAAAAGTTAGGCATTTTCTTTATCTTTTATTTAAAATATACTATAAAACTGTAGAAATATTTAGATTTGATATAGTATGTACATCAAAAATTGAGAGTTGATAAAATTATCTTGGTCCTGCCATTGGATTTTAAAAACGGTTTCACTGATATAATTCACACATCAGATGGTTCAACCATTTAAAATGTGCAACTCAGTATTATTAGTATATTCACAGCATTTTCATCACCCTGAAAAGCAACCCCACATCTCCTAAGCGTGACTGCAACCTTCCTCCGTGTCTCTTCACCTACCCCTGTTATAGGCAACCACCGTCTACTTTTGTCTCCACAGGTTGGCCTGTTCTGTGTATTTCATATACATAGAGTTATACAATCTGTAGTCCTTTGTGACTGGCTTTTTCACTTAGCATAATATTTTCAGAATTCATGCACATTTTGGCACACACTGGTAGTTTATTTCTTCTTATAGTTAAATGATATTCTATTGCATGACTATACTGGTTTTCCATTCATTCATCAGTTGATGGATCTTTAGGTTCGTTTCCACTTTTTAGTGATTATGAAAAATGCTGCTGCAAACATTCACTTACAGGTTATTATGTGGACATGTGCTTTTATTTTCCTG
>NW_020265839.1:0-1815 GCF_003255815.1 Theropithecus gelada | reverse complement strand
CTGAGCACACCTAGTGAGGCAGGCAGGGCCTCGCTGCAGCCCACAATCCTCCCATGGGCCTCAAGGCGTGCTGTCAACTCAAAGTTCCCTGACCCATCTGAGCCCTCTGCCTCCCTCCTCCTTCAAAAGACAAGTGCTTGTCTTCTGGGACAGGTGCTGTCGCCTTTCCTCTGCACATCCAGTCTCATTCCTGAGAGTGAGACTCCCCTCTGCTCCTGGGTGTTCTGAGCCTCTGAAACTTTTTGTCCTCTGCTAGATCCCAGGCATTCTTTGATTTTCCCTGGTATTCATAGAAAGGTGACCTTTGCCTTCCTGCTGCTGAGCAGATGTCTGGACACCTTTTTTTTTTTTACCGTTGTATGCAAACTTTTTTTAAATTTTTATTTATTATTATTATTATTATACTTTGAGTTCTAGGTTACATGTGCATAACGTGCAGGTTTGTTACATATGTATACTTGTGCCATGTTGGTTTGCTGCAGTCATCAACTCGTCAGCACCCATCAGCTCGTCTTTTACATCAGGTAGAACTCCCAGTGCAATCCCTCCCCTCTCCCCCCCTCCCCATGATAGGCCCCGGTGTGTGATGTTCCCCTTCCCGAGTCCAAGTGATCTCATTGTTCAGTTCCCACCTATGAGTGAGAACATGCGGTGTTTGGCTTTCTGTTCTTGTGATAATTTCCTAAGAATGATGGTTTCCAGCTGCATCCATGTCCCTACAAAAGACACAAACTCATCCTTTTTTATGGCTGCATAGTATTCCATGGTGTATATGTGCCACACTTTCTTAATCCATTCTATCACTGATGGACATTCGGGTTGATTCCAAGTCTTTGCTATTGTGAATTGTGCCGCAATAAACATACGTGTGCATGTGTCTTTATAGCAGCATGATTTATAATCCTTTGGATGTATACCCAGTAATGGGATGGTTGGGTCATATGGTACATCTAATTCTAGATCCTTGAGGAATCGCCATACTGTTTTCCATAATGGTTGAACTAGTTTACAATCCCACCAACAGTGTAAAAGTGTTCCTATTACTCCACATCCTCTCCAGCACCTGTTGTTTCCTGACTTTTTAATGATCGCCATTCTAACTGGTGTGAGATGGTATCTCATTGTGGTTTTGATTTGCATTTCTCTGATGGCCAGTGATGATGAGCATTTTTTCATGTGTCTGTTGGCTGTATGAATGTCTTCTTTTGAGAAATGTCTGTTCATATCCTTTGCCCACTTTTGGATGGGGTTGTTTGTTTTTTTCTTGTAAATTTGTTTGAGTTCTTTGTAGGTTCTGGATATTAGCCCTTTGTCAGATGAGTAGATTGCAAAAATTTTCTCGCATTCTGTAGGTTGCCTGTTTACTCTTATGGTAGTTTCTTTTGCTGTGCAGAAGCTCTTTAGTTTAATTAGATCCCATTTGTCAATTTTGGCTTTTGCTGCCATTGCTTTTGGTGTTTTAGACATGAAGTCTTTGCCCATGCCTATGTCCTGAATGGTACTACCTAGGTTTTCCTCTAGGATTTTTATGGTATTAGGTCTAACATTCAAGTCTCTAATCCATCTTGAATTAATTTTCATATAAGGAGTAAGGAAAGGATCCAGTTTCAGCTTTCTACTTATGGCTAGCCAATTTTCCCAGTACCATTTATTAAATAGGGTATCCTTTCCCCATTTCTTGTTTCTCTCAGGTTTGTCAAAGATCAGATGGCTGTAGATGTGTGGTATTATTTCTGAGGACTCTGTTCTGTTCCATTGGTCTACATCTCTGTTTTGGTTACTGTAGCCTTGTAGTATAGTTTGAAGTCAGGTAGC
>NW_020265838.1:264-1816 GCF_003255815.1 Theropithecus gelada | reverse complement strand
CATCTGAGGATATTTCCTTTTTCACCACAGCCCTCTATGGGCTTCCAGATATCACTTGCCAATTGCACAAGAACTGTCTTAGCGAAAGGCTTCTTGAGGGGAAAGCTGTATCTCTGTGAGATGATTTCACAGAACCCGAAGAAGTTTGTCAGAAAGCTTCTTTCTCTTTGTTATCGGAGGATATTTCCTTTGGCCCTATAGTCTTCATAGGGATCCGAAATATCTGTTCTCAGATCCCACAGAAAGACGGCTAGCAAAGAGATCCACGAAATACAGATGTAACTCTGTGAGATGAATTAACAGAACACTAAGCAGTTTCTCTGAAAGCTTCTTTCCAGATTTCATCTGAGGATATTTCCTTTTTCACCAGAGCCCTCTATGGGCTTCCAAATATCAATTTGCCAATTCCACAAGAACTACTTAGCAAAAGGCTTCTTGAGAGGAAAGCTGTAACCCTGTGAGAAGACTTTACAAAACACAAAGATGTTGCTCAGAAAGCTTCTTTCTCTTTGTTATCGGAGGATATTTCCTTTGGCCCTATAGTCTTCATAGGGATCCGAAATATCTGTTCTCAGATTCCACAGAAAGACGGCTAGCAAAGAGATCCATGAAATACAGAGGTAACTCTGTGAGTAGAAGTCACACATCACAGAGCAGTTTCTTAAAAAGCTTCTTTCCAGATTTCATCGGAGGATAATTCCTTTTTCACCATCGCCCTCTATGGGCTACCAAATATCACTTTGCCAATTCCACAAGAACTGTCTTAGCGAAAGGCTTCTTGAGGGGAAAGCTGTAACTCTGTGAGATGATTTCACAGAACCCGAAGAAGTTTCTCAGAAAGCTTCTTTGTCTTTGTTATCGGAGGATATTTCCNCACAGAAATAAGGCTAGAAAAGAGATCCACGAAATACAGATGTAAATCTGTGAGATGAATTAAAGAACACTAAGCAGTTTCTCAGAAAGCTTCTTTCGAGATTTCATCTGAGGATATTTCCTTTTTCACCACAGCCCTCTATGGGCTTCCAGATATCACTTGCCAATTGCACAAGAACTGTCTTAGCGAAAGGCTTCTTGAGGGGAAAGCTGTATCTCTGTGAGATGATTTCACAGAACCCGAAGAAGTTTCTCAGAAAGCTTCTTTGTCTTTGTTATCGGAGGATATTTCCTTTGGCCCTATACTCTTCAAAGGGATCCGAAATATCTGTTCTCAGATCCACAGAAATAAGTCTAGCAAAGAGACCCAATCCATGAAATACAGATGTAACTCTGTGAGATGAATTAACAGAACACTAAGCAGTTTCTCAGAAAGCTTCTTTCCAGATTTCATCTGAGGATATTTCCTTTTTCACCATAGACCTCTATGGGCTTCCAAATATCACTTTGTCAATTCCACAAGAACTGTCTTAGCAAAAGGCTTCTTGAGGGGAAAGCTGTAACTCTCTGAGATGATTTCACAGACACAAAGATGTTTCTCAGAAAGCTTCTTTCTCTTTGTTATCGGAGGATATTTCCTTTGGCCCTATAGTCTTCAAAGGGATCCGAAATATCTGTT
>NW_020265838.1:0-205 GCF_003255815.1 Theropithecus gelada | reverse complement strand
CAGATAGCTTCTTTCCAGATTTCATCGGAGGATATTTCCTTTTTCACCATAGCCCTCTATGGGCTTCCAAATATCAATTTGCCAATTCCACAAGAACTGTCTTAGCGAAAGGCTTCTTGAGGGGAAAGCTGTAACTCTCTGAGATGATTTCACAGACACAAAGAAGTTTCTCAGAAAGCATCTTTCTCTTTGTTATCGGAGAATA
>NW_020265837.1:0-1815 GCF_003255815.1 Theropithecus gelada | reverse complement strand
TTGAAGACTGGAGCTGCTCCTATTCGGCCATCTTGCTCCGCCCCCCAGTAACACTCTTACTACACCAATACAATGAGGATATTAACAACTGTGGCAGGCAGAATTCTAAGATGATACCCAAGACGTCTGCCTTCTGGTGTACACGTCTTGTATAATCTCCTCCCTTGATTGTTGGCAGGGCCCAGAATTTGATGAATGTCTCTTCTTTAATTAGGTCATATGGCAAAGGTGAAGGGATTTTGCTCATGTAATTAAAGTCCCTAATTAGTTTCCTTTGAGTTCATCAACAGGGAGATTATCCTTGATGGGCCCTATCCAATCAAGTGGGTTCTTTAAAAGGGTTAGGCTTTTAAAAGGCTTAGGTTTCTTCTGAGCAGAGAGCCTCCTGCTAGAGGAGTCAAGCTGCCATGAGTTCTACAGCTACAAGAAAATGAAATCTGCCAATAACTAAATGATCTTGGAAGAGGACTCCCAAGCCTCAGACAAGACTCTGACCTTAGCTGACCCTTTGATTACAGCTTTATGAGATCCAGCTTAGCTGTGCCTTGCAGAAACTGTAAGATAATTAATAGGTGTTATTCTAAGTTGCTATGTCCGTGGCAATTTGTTATACAGCAACAGAAAACTAATACAGACTTAATAAACTAGTTAATGAGTGTCATTAGTCATAATACTTAGGATTTATTACAGAATAAAAAAACTTAAAATGTAGTGAAGTCTCATAGCACATAGTAACTTGATAGTAACTTTCTCAAATTTGACTATATTCCTAAAAATTTACATGACATTAGCATAATGCACTATGAATTTAAAAAATTGATCAAACATCTTTGGAGTAAAGACTGCATTATCTTATTTTTTCTATATAGGAAATACTACAAATTTATTGTCATATGAAGTCAACTAAGAAGCATGGAACCAAAAAATATAAAAACAAAAAATATTAATGCTGACAAGGACGTGGAGAAAAGGGAACCCTTGTACAGTGTCTGTAGGAGTGTAAATTAGTAAAACCACTATGGAGAACAGTATGGAGTTTCCTCAATAAACTAAAACCTGAGATACCATAAGATCCAGCAATTCCACTGCTGAGTATATACCCAGAAGAAAGGAAATCAGTATATTGAAGAGGTACCCGTACTCCTGTTTGTTGCAGCATTGTTTACAACAGCTAAGATTTAGAAGCAATCTAAGTGTCCATCAACAGATGAATAAATAAATAAAATGTGGTGCATATACACAATGGAGTATTATTGCGTCATCAAAAAGAACGAGATCCTGTCATTTGCAAGAACATAGATGGAATTGGAGATCATTATGTTAAGTGACATAAGCCAGGCACAGAAAGACAAACATTTCATGTTCTCAATTATTTGTGGGATCTGAAAATCAAAACAATTGAACTGATGGACATAGAGAGTAGAAGGATGGTTACCAGAGGCTGGGAAGAGTAGTGGGGGGATGAGAGGGGAGGTGGGGATGATTAATGAGTACAAAAATATAGAAAGAATGAGTAAGCCCTACTATTTGATAGCACAACAAGGTGACTATAGTCAAAATAATTTAATTGTGCATTTTAAAATAATGTACAATTACACTAAAAGTGTAATTGGATTGTTTGTAACACAAAGGACAAGTGCTTAAGGAGATGAATACCCCATTCTCCATGATATGATTATTTCACATTGCATGCCTGTATCAAAACAGTTCATGTACCCCCAAAATATATACACCTACTATGTACCCACAAAAATTGAAAATTTAAAATTTTAAAAATAAATAAAGTATTATAGAAGTGTGTCAGATAAATAAGTA
>NW_020265836.1:0-1816 GCF_003255815.1 Theropithecus gelada | reverse complement strand
TAATAACAACCCCCAAATGGTGGAAACATCTCATGTCCCAAGGGTTGGAATTTACAAAGACCTCCACTGGCTTCCAACAAGATCCTTAGGAAAACCCACTAGATTGATTGTATCATCCCTATTAATATTATTATTGTTATTTATGTTTCTCATTTTATATAAGGGTCTACAGAGGACAGAAAACAGACAGTGGGCAGGGGACGTGCGTGAGTGGCCCTGAACTCCCGTCTCTCCTGCTCTGCGTCGTTAGTTCCACTTTGTGGATTTGGTTTTCCCGCCAGTGGAAAGGGTGTATTTAGGAAGACAGGATCATATTTGAGGGTGAGTTAAGTCTCCTTTAAGGGTGATTCCTGCTTTGTCAGGGGCTACTACTATTAGCAGGCAGAGGGAACAACTGCAGAAGAGATTGGGGTAAACTCCAGTGTTAGGCACAGAGACAGAGCCTGGGGTGGGTGGGAGTGGAGAAGGGATGAGTAGCCTCTTGTCCTTCCCTCAGAGAAATTCTTCCTTAGTAAACAGGACAGTTACCCTTTGGTGAGCACGGTCGCATATGGGAAGATTAAGTCTAGGTGTGTATGATCTGGTCGAATCTGTAACAATGAAGTTGGTTCATCATCATCCTCATTTTGAAGATGAGCAGATCTAGACTCCATAAATCCTCTTGAGTGAGGTCACACAGGGAGTAAGTGAGGGAGCTGGGATGTGAACTCTCTCCTCATCCACCTGCAGTGACTGGCCTAGATCACCCTGGGAGTCAAGTGTGGGCCAGGCTTAGCAGGAGGTGAGTGCCGAGATTGGTATCAGCAGTGGACACAGGGATGACACTGGCTGGTTCTGATATCAGCCTCAGGTACGACCAGGGAGGGGAGGCATCGTGTTGGCTTTGGGACTGCCCCCAGGTGTACGCGAGGATGGGAAAGAAGTTGGCACTGAACTTGACAGCAGAAGAATATTAAAGTCACGTTTGGTGCCAAGACGGCTCTGTGTGTTGTCTCAGGTGTCACTGAGGGCATATGAATGCCCTGCTTCTAGAGGGCATAAGAGTGGCACCATATAGGGTCTGAGGTTGGTTCCATTGGGCTCTGACGTGAGCATGAGGCAGGTGCTGGGACTGGTCCTATGTGGGCCTGAAATGAGCCTCAGCCAGACCCTGAGAGGGGCCCCAGATGGCCACAGGACAGGCTCTGATGTTTGGAGATTCCAGGGTTGCACCTGTCCTCAGGGTCACCAACTTTGGACAAGGGGAGGTGGGTGAGGTTGGCACCCCCAGGACTGACATCTTGTTCCAAGTGTTCTAGGATGCTGAAATCTGAGACCTGTGTGGAGGGAGCAAAGTTCAGAGAACAAAGCGGAGAGAGGAAAGTTGTTTGTTGATTTTGGAGGGGAAGAGGTGGGAAGGAGGATTAGCACCAGCTGGGCCAACATCAATCCCTCTAATCCTGGTCACCAGCCTGCACTTGGGCCTGGCCCCTCCTTTTCCTTATTTCTTTAAAAGGTGGGAGATGGAAATCTGGGGAGTTGGTTTCTCAGTGAGGTTGGCACAGGGAAGGGCACTGAGTGGTCAGCAGGCTGCCGTGACCTGGCCACGGAGGGGTGGGGAGAGACAGGCTGGGAGAACTCCAGTATTTGTGCACATAGAGGTCAATCGATGTTGGACTTGTTGATTACCCTGGGGCGTGGAGTGAGAGAATGGTGTCTGAAATCATGTGGGAGGGACTTGTCCCAGTGGGCAGTGTCTCGGGTACAGGCTTTCAGAATGAGTTAGTGTTGAACCCAGGAAGATCCCTTTTCTTTGCTGGGCCTCAGTTTCCCTTTC
>NW_020265835.1:0-1816 GCF_003255815.1 Theropithecus gelada | reverse complement strand
CTCAGAAAGGTTCCTTCTCTTTGTTATCGGAGGATATTTCCTTTGGCTCTATAGTCTTCAATGGGATCCGAAATATCTGTTCTCAGATTCCACAGAAATAAGGCTAGCAAAGAGATCCACGAAATACAGATGTAACTCTGTGACATGAATTAACAGAACACTAAGCAGTTTCTCAGAAAGCTTCTTTCCAGATTTCAGCTGAGGATATTTCCTTTTTCACCATAGCCCTCTATGGGCTTCCAAATATCACTTTGCAAATTCCACAAGAACTGTCTTAGCGAAAGGCTTCCTGAGGGGAAAGCTGTAACTCTGTGTGATGATTTTACAGAACACAAAGAAGTTTCTCAAAAAGCTTCTTTCTCTTTGTTACCGGAGGATATTTCCTTTGGCCCTATAGTCTTCAAAGGGATCCGAAATATCTGTTCTCAGATTCCACAGAAATAAGGCTAGCAAAGAGATCCATGAAATACAGATGTAACTCTGTGAGATGAATTAACAGAACACTAAGCAGTTTCTCAGAAAGCTTCTTTCCACATTTCAGCTGAGGGTATTTCCTTTTTCACCAGAGCCCTCTATGGGCTTCCAAATATCACATTGCCAATTCCACAAGGACTGTCCTAGCGAAAGGCTTCCTGAGGGGAAAGCTGTAACTCTGTGAGATGATTTCACAGAACACAAAGAAGTTTCTCAGAAAGCTTCTTTCTCCTTGTTACCGGAGGATATTTCCTTTGGCCCTATAGTCTTCAAAGGGATCCGAAATATCTGTTCTCATATTCCACAGAAATAAAGCTAGCAAATAGATCCACGAAATACAGATGTAACTCTGTGAGTGGAAGTCACACATCACAGAACAGTTTCTCAGAAAGCTTCTTTCCAGATTTCATCTCAGGATGTCTTCTTTTTCACCATAGCCCACTAGCGGTTCCAAATATCACTTTTCCAATTCCACAAGAACTGTCTTAGCGAAACGCTTCTTGAGGGGAAAGCTGTAAGTCTGTGAGTTGATTTCACATAACACAAAGAAGTTTCTTAGAAAGCATCTTTCTCTTTGTTATCGGAGGATATTTCCTTTGGCCCTATAGTTTTCAAAGGGATCCGAAATACCTGTTCTCAGATTCCACGGAAATAAGGCTAGCAAAGAGATCCACGAAATACAGTTGTAACTCTTTGAGATGAATTAACAGAACACTAAGCAGTTTCTCAGAAAGCTTCTTTCCAGATTTCATCTGAGGATATTTCCTTTTTCACATTAGCCCTCAATGGGCTTCCAAATATCACTTTGCGAATTCCACAAGAACTGTCTTATAGAAAGGCTTCCTCAGGGGAAAGCTGTAACTGTGTGAGATGATTTCACAGAATACAAAGAAGTTTCTCAGAAAGCTTCTTTCTCTTTGTTAACGGAGGATATTTCCTTTGGCCCTATAGTCCTCAAAGGGATCCGAAATATCTGTCCTCAGTTTCCACAGAAATAAGGCTAGCAAAGAGATCCACGAAATACAGATGTAACTCTGTGAGATGAATTAACAGAACACTAAGCCGTTTTTCAGAAAGCTTCTTTGCAGGTTTCAGCTGAGGATATTTCCTTTTTCAACATAGACCTCAATGGGCTTCCAAATATCACTTTGCGAATTCCACAAGAACTGTCTTAGCGAAAGGCTTCCTGAGGGGAAAGCTGTAACTCTGTGAGATGATTTCACTGAACACAAAGAAGTTTCTCAGACAGCTTCTTTCTCTTTGCTTTCTCAGGATATTTCCTCTGGCCCTATAGTCTTCAAAAGGATCCGAAATATCTGTTTTCAGATCCACAGAAATAAGG
>NW_020265834.1:500-1817 GCF_003255815.1 Theropithecus gelada | reverse complement strand
GACTATAGGGCCAAAGGAAATATCCTCCGATAACAAAGAGAAAGAAGCTTTCTGAGAAACTTCTTTTTGTTCTGTGAAATCATCTCACAGAGTTACAGCTTTCCCCTGAAGAAGCCTTCGGCTAAGTCAGTTCTTGTGGAACTGGCAAAGTGATATTTGGCAGCCCATAGAGGGCTATGGAGAAAAAAGAAATATCCTCGGATGAAATCTAGAAAGAAGCTTTCTGAGAAACTGCTTAGTGTTCTCTTAATTCGTCTCACAGAGTTACAACTGTGTTTCGTGGATCTCTTTGCTAGCCTTATTTCTGTGGAATCTGAGAACAGTTATTTCGTAACCCTTTGAAGATTATAGGGCCTAAGGAAATATCCTCCGATAACAAAGAGAAAAAAGGTTTCTGAGAAACTTCTTTGTATTCTGTGAAATGATCTCACAGAGTCACAGCTTGCCCCTCAANGAGTTTTTGTGGAATTGGCAAAGTGATATTTGGAAGGCCCTATAGAGGGCTATGGTGAAAAAGGAAATATCCTCAGATGAAATATGGAAAGAAGCTTTCTGAGAAACTGCTTAGTGTTCTGTTAATTCATCTCACAGAGTTAGATCTGTATTTCGTGGATCTCTTTGCTAGCCTTATTTCTGTGGAATCTGAGAACAGATATTTCGGATCCCTTTGAAGACTATAGGGCCAAAGGAAATATCCTCCGATAACAAAGAGAAAGAAGCTTTCTGAGAAACTTCCTTGTGTTCTGTGAAATCATCTCACAGAGTTACAGCTTTTCAATTGAGAAGCCTTTCGCTAAGACAGTTCTTGTGGAACACTCAAAGTGATATTTGGAAGCCCATAGAGGGCCATGGTGAAAAAGGAAATATCCTCAGATGATATCTGGAAAGAAGCTTTCAGAGAAACTGCTTAGTGTTCTGTTAATTCATCTCACAGAGTTACACCTGTGTTTCATGGATCTCTTTGCTACCCTTATTTCTGTGGAATCTGAGAATAGATATTTCGGATCCCTTTGAAGACTATAGTGCCAAAGGAAATATCCTCCGATAACAAAGAGAAAGAAGCTTTCTGAGAAACTTCTTTGTCTTCCTTGAAATCATCTCACAGAGTTATAGCTTTCCCCTCAAGAAGCCTTTCGCTAAGACAGTTCTTGTGGAACTGGCAAAGGGATATTTGGAAGCCCATAGAGGGCTATGGTGAAAAAGGAAATTTCCTCAGATGAAATCTGGAAAGAAGCTTTCTGAGAAACTGCTTAGTGTTCTGTTAATTCATCTCACAGAGTTACATCTGTGAGATGAATTAACAGAACACTAAGCAGT
>NW_020265834.1:0-494 GCF_003255815.1 Theropithecus gelada | reverse complement strand
GATAACAAAGAGAAAGAAGCTTTCTGAGAAACTTCTTTGTGTTCTGTGAAATCATCTCACAGAGTTACAGCTTTCCCCTCAAGAAGCCTTTCGCTAAGAGAGTTCTTGTGGAATTGGCAAAGTGATATTTGGAAACCCATAGAGGGCTATGGAGAAAAGGGAAATAACCTCGGATGAAATATGGAAAGAAGCTTTCTGAGAAACTGCTGAGTGTTCTGTTAATTCGTCTCACAGTGTTACATTGTATTTCGTGTATCTATTTCATAGCCTTATTTCTGTGGAATCTGAGAACAGATAATTCGGATCCCTTTGAAGACTATAGGGCCAAATGAAATATCCTCCGATAACAAAGAGAAAGAGGCTTTCTGAGAAACTTCTTAGTGTTCTGTGAAATCATCTCACAGATTTCCAGATTTCCCCTCAAGAAGCCTTTTGCTAAGACAGTTGTTGTGGAATTGGCAAATTTATATTTGGATGCCCTTAGAGGGCTATGG
>NW_020265833.1:691-1778 GCF_003255815.1 Theropithecus gelada | reverse complement strand
AGACTCCGTCTCAAAAAAAAAAAAAAAAAAAAAAAAAAAGAATAAGTTCTTTCCTCAGAAAGAGATGTGGAATCTACCCAGGACAGGCTCTGTTGAGCTTCGGCACCGGGGTCTCTCTGAGGATGGGGGTACCGGGGTCTCTCTGAGGATGGGGGCACTGGGGTCTCTGTGAGGATCGGGGCACTGGGGTCTCTCTGAGGATGGGGGCGCCGGGGTCTCTCTGAGGATGGGGGCACCAGGGTCTCTGTGAGGATCGGGGCGCTGGGGTCTCTGAGGATCGGGGCACTGGGGTCTCTGAGGATGGGGGTACCGGGGTCTCTCTGAGGATGGGGGTGCCCGGGTCTCTGTGAGGATCGGGGCGCTGGGGTCTCTGAGGATGGGGCGCCGGGGTCTCTGAGGATGGGGGCACCGGGGTCTCTGAGGATCGGGGCACCGGGATCTCTGAGGATCGGGTGCCGGGGTCTCTCTGAGGATGGGGGCGCCGGGGTCTCTGTGAGGATGGGGGTGCCGGGGTCTCTGAGGATCGGGTGCCAGGGTCTCTCTGAGGATGGGGGCGCTGGGGTCTCTCTGAGGATCGGGGCACCGGGGTCTCTGTGAGGATGGGGGCGCCGGGGTCTCTGTGAGGATGGGGGCACCGGGGTCTCTGTGAGGATGGGGGCACCGGGGTCTCTCTGAGGATGGGGGCGCCGGGGTCTCTCTGAGGATGGGGGCGCCAGGGTCTCTCTGGGGATGGGGGCACCGGGGTCTGTCTGGGGATGGGGGCGCCGGGGTCTCTGAGGATCGAGTGCCAGGGTCTCTCTGAGGATGGGGGTGCCGGGGTCTCTGTGAGGATGGGGGTGCCAGGGTCTCTGAGGATCGGGTGCCAGGGTCTCTCTGAGGATGGGGGCACCGGGGTCTCTCTGAGGATGGGGGCGCTAGGGTCTCTCTGAGGATGGGGGCGCCGGGGTCTCTGTGAGGATGGGGGTGCCGGGGTCTCTCTGAGGATGGGGGCACCGGGGTCTCTCTGGGGATGGGGGCGCCGGGGTCTCTCTGAGGATGGAGGCACCGGGGTCTCTCTGAGGATCGGGGCACCGGGGTCTCTGTGAGG
>NW_020265833.1:0-645 GCF_003255815.1 Theropithecus gelada | reverse complement strand
CCGGGGTCTCTGTGAGGATGGGGGCACCGGGGTCTCTGTGAGGATGGGGGCGCCGGGGTCTCTCTGAGGATGGGGGCGCCGGGGTCTCTGAGGATGGGGGCGCCAGGGTCTCTCTGAGGATCGGGGCACCGGGGTCTCTGTGAGGATGGGGGCGCCGGTGTCTCTGAGGATGGGGGCGCCAGGGTCTCTCTGAGGATCGGGGCACCGGGGTCTCTCTGAGGATGGGGGCACCGGGGTCTGTCTGGGGATGGGGGCGCCGGGGTCTCTCTGAGGATCGGGACACCGGGGTCTCTGTGAGGATGGGGGCACTGGGGTCTCTGTGAGGATGGGGGCGCCGGGGTCTCTCTGAGGATGGGGGCACCGGGGTCTCTGTGAGGATGGGGGCACCGGGGTCTCTCTGAGGATGGGGGCGCCGGGGTCTCTCTGAGGATGGGGGCACCGGGGTCTCTGTGAGGATGGGGGCACCGGGGTCTCTGTGAGGATGGGGGCGCCGGGGTCTCTCTGAGGATGGGGGTGCCAGGGTCTCTCTGAGGATGGGGGCGCCGGGGTCTCTCTGAGGATGGGGGCACCGGGGTCTCTCTGAGGATGGGGGCGCCGAGGTCTCTCTGAGGATGGGGGCACCGGGGTCTCTGAGGATGGGGGCAC
>NW_020265832.1:1423-1817 GCF_003255815.1 Theropithecus gelada | reverse complement strand
CCACACACCCCACATCCACACACCCTACAGCGACACAGATACATGCACACCTACATTCACATTCTCATACACACACGCCACATCCACACCCACACATGCACACACCCACCCTCATACACACCCCCATATCCACAGATACACACATGTACACACAGACACACCCCACATTCAGATACACACAGACACACACCCATACTCCCACTCCCACCCCACACACTCCCACCCCACATTCACATACCCCCCCCTAAACTCACACAGATGCCCCCCACATGCTCACATCCACACCCCACACACACACACGCTCCCACACATCCACACTCCCATACTCTCACACACACACACTCCCACACTCACATCCACACCTCCAAACTCTCACACACACACACACACACAC
>NW_020265832.1:0-1378 GCF_003255815.1 Theropithecus gelada | reverse complement strand
CTCCCACACTCACATCCACACCCCCATACTCACACACACACTCCCACACTCACATCCACACCCCCATACTCACACACACACTCCCACACTCACATCCACACCCCCATACTCACCCACACACACACTCCCACACTCACATCCACACCCCCAAACTCACACACACACACTCTCCCACACTCACATCCACACCCTCATACACACACTCCCACACTCACATCCACACCCTCATACACACACACTCCCACACTCACATCCACACCCTCATACACATACACACTCCCACACTCACATCCACACCCTCATACACACACACACACGCTCCCACACACTGCTGCGTTAGGACATGCTGCTTCGCTTGGTGATGGCAGAGTCTCACTCTTTCCTTGCTCATCAGAGCAGGAGCTTGGGCGTAAAGGTTTTGGTGGAAGGCAGAGCAGAGACGGGCTGAGCGTCTTCACGGAGCGCCTGGGGAATGTTGTCTCTGCTCAGGGGAGTGCAGTGCCATCAGGAAGGTGCCCTGGCGATCCATTCCCTCCATTCCTGTGGAACTGGATGAAACCACGTGCCCAGGAAGAACCGAAGGCGGGTCTGGCACTCACCAGCCACCTCCTGAGGGTGACGGGGTTGATGCTGAAGTCCCTGACCAGCCCCAGGTCGTGGTACATGTGCTCCAGGCAGCTCAGCATCTGTGGGCACAGGAGAAGGATGGGCACCGAGCAATCGTGTGGCTGGCTCCCCAGCCCCTGGCTTCCCTCCCTCTGCCGTCCTCGGAGTGCCAGCAGGGCCGTTGGCAGGAGGTGGGTTCTCCCCTCCCAGAAAGTCCCCGGAGAGGGAGGAGAGGTCTTTGGACCAGCCTTTCCAGGCCACCCAGATGGGTGGGGGTTTGAGAGCATACTGGGGGTCTCCTGGTGGGTGGAGGGCCGGTTCCAAAGTCAAGGAGAATTCTAAGAAAGAAAGGACGGCGACTGGGTGAGAGAGTGCACCCGTTCAGAAAACACTGCACCAAAAAGGAATTTATTGATTTCTACGCATGGAAAACAGTCTCAGTGGATCAATATCATAGCTGAGGTTCTAGGACACAGTTCCATCCGATGCACACCTGAGCATGGGTGCTGCCATAGAGAGAAAGACCCTTTCCTTGCCCGAGGTTGGGGATCGAACAAGCTTTGACGGTTTACATCCAGAAACGCTGAACTGTGCTCATCTGGGGCCCTGCTGGGACCGGAGACACTTTAACGTCTTAACTGCAGTGCTCAGATGGAGTCCCTGCCCCAGCAACCCTTTCTCTTTTTTTTTTTTTTTTTTTTTTTTGAGACAGAGTCTCGCTTTGTCGCCCAGGCTGGAGTGCAGTGGCACCATCTCGGCTCACTGCAAGCTC
>NW_020265831.1:0-8113 GCF_003255815.1 Theropithecus gelada | reverse complement strand
GATCTCTTTGCTAGCCTTCTTTCTGTGGAATCTGAGAACAGATATTTTGGATCCCTTTGAAGACCTTAGGGCCAAAGGAAATATCCTCTGATAACGAAGAGAAAGAAGCTTTCTGAGGAACTTCTTTGAGTTCTGTGAAATCATCTCACAGACTTACAGCTTTCCCCTCAAGAAGCCTTTTGCTAAGACAGTTCTTGTGGAATTTGCAAAGTTATATTTGGAAGCCCATAGAGGGCACTGGTGAAAAGGAAATATCCTCCGATGAAATCTCTGAAGAAGCTTTCTGAGAAACTGCTTAGTGTTGTGTTAATTCATCTCACAGAGTTACAGCTTTCCAATCAAGAAGCTGCTCGCTAAGACAGTTCTTGTGGAATTCGAAAAGTGATATTTGGAAGACCATAGAAGGTTATGGTGAAAAAGATAATATCCTCCGAGTAAAACTGGAAAGAAACTTTCTGAGAAACTGCTTTGGGATGTGTGACTTCAACTCACAGAGTTACATCTGTATTTCGTGGATCTCTTTACTAGCCTTATTTCTGTGGAATCTGAGAACAGATATTTCGGATCCCTTGAAGAATATATGGCCAAATGTAATATCCTCCGATAACAAACAGAAAGAAGCTTTCTGAGAAACTTCTTTGTGTTCTGTGAAATCATCTCACAGAGCTACAGCTTTCCCCTGAAGAAGCCTTTCGCTAAGACAGTTCTTGTGGAAATTGCAAAGTGATATTTGGAAGCCCATAGGGGGCTCTGCTGAAAAAGGAAATACCTCCGATGAAATCTCGAAAGAAGCTTTCTGAGAAACTGCTTAGTGTTCTCTTATTTCATCTCACAGAGTTACAGCTTTCCCCTTAAGAAGCCGTTCGCTAAGCCTGTTCTTGGGGAATTCCCAAAGTCATACTTGGAAGCCCCAAGAAGGCAACGGTGAAAAAGAAAATATCCTCAGAGAAAAACTGGAAAGAAGCTGTATGAGAAACTGCTTTGTGATGTGTGACTTCCACTCAGAGAGTTAAATCTATATTTCGTGGATCTCTTTGCTAGCCTTATTTCTGTGGTATCTGAGAACAGATATTTCGGATCCCTTTGAAGACTCTAGGGCTAAAGGAAATATCCTCCGATCACAAAGAGAAAGAAACTTTCTGAGAAACTTCTTTGTGTTCTGTGAAATCATCTCACAGAGTTACAGCTTTCCCGTCAAGAAGCCTTTAGCTAAGACAGTGCTTGTGGAATTTGCAAAGTGATATTTGGAAGCCCATAGAGGGCATTGGTGGAAAAGGAAATATCCTAAGATGAAATCTCGAAAGAAGCTTTCTGAGAGACTGCTTAGTGTTCTGTTAATTGGTCTCACAGGGTTACAGCTTTCCCCTCAAGAAGCCTTACGCTAAGACAGTTTCTGTGGAATTTGCAAATTGATATTTGGAAGCCCAGAGAAGGGTATGGTGAAAAAGAAAATAGCCTCCGAGAAAACCTGGAAAGAAGTTTTCTGAGAAACTGCTTTGTGATGTGTGACTTCCACTCACAGAGTTACATCACTATTTCGTGGATCTCTTGGCTAGTCTTATTTCTGTGGAATCTGAGAACAGATATTTCGGATCCATTTGAAGGCTACAGGTCCAAAGAAAATATCCTCTGAGAACAAAGAGAAAGAAGCTTTCTGAGAAACTTCTTTGTGTTCTGTGAAATCACCTCACAGAGTTACAGCTTTCCCCTCAAGAAGCCTTTCGCTACGACAGTTCTTGTGGAGTTTCCAAGGTGATATTTGGAAGCCCATAGAGGGCACTGGTGAAAAAGGAAATATCCTCCGATGAAATCTGGAAAGAAGCTTTCTGAGACTGCTTAGTGTTCTGTTAATTCATCTCACAGAGTTACAGCTTTCCCCTCAAAAAGCCGCTCGCTAAGCCTGTTATTGTGGAATTCGCAAAGTGATATTTGGAAGTCCATAGAGGGCTATGGGGAAAAGAAAATATCCTCAGAGAAAAACTGGAAAGAAGCTATCTGAGAAACTGCTTTGTGATGTGTGACTTCCACTCACAGAGTTATATCTGTATTTCGTAGATGTCTTTGCTAGCCTTATTTCTGTGGAATCTGAGAACTGATATTTCGGATCCCTTTGAAGTCTCTAGGGCCAGAGGAAATATCCTCCGATAACAAAGAGAAAGAAGCTTTCTGAGAAACTTCTCAGTGTTCTGGGAAATCATCTCACAGTGTTACAGCTTTCCCCTCAGGAAGCCTTTCGCTAAGACAGTTCTTGTGGAGTTTGAATAGTGATATTTGGACGCCCATAGAGAGCGCTGGTGAAAAAGGAAATATCCTGCGATGAAATCTGGAAAGCAGCTTTCTGAGAAACTGCTTAGTGTTCTGTTAAGTCAACTCACAGAGTTACAGCTGTCCCCTCAAGAAGCCGCTCACTAAGCCTGTCATTGTGGAATTCGCAAAGTGATATTTGGAAGCCCTGAGAGGGCTATGGTGAAAAAGAAAATATCCTCAGAGAAAAACTGGAAAGAACCTTACTGAGACACTGCTTTGTGATGTGTGACATCCACTCACAGAGTTACATCTGTGTTTCGTGGATGTCTTTCCTAACATTATATCTGTGGAATCTGAGAACAGATATTTCGGATCCCTTTGAAGACTATAGGGCCAGAGGAAACATCCTCCGATAACAAAGAGAAAGAAGCTTTCTGAGAAACTTCTTTGTGTTCTGTGAAATCATCTCACAGACTTACAGCTTTTCCCTCAAGAAGCCTTTGGCTAAGGCAGTTCTTGTGGAATATGCAAAGAGATATTTGGAAGCCCATAGATGGCACTGGTGAAAAAGGAAATATCCTCCGATGAAATCTGGAAAGAAGTCTTCTGAGGAACTGCTTGGTGTTCTGTTAATTCACCTCACAGAGTTACTGCTTTCCCCTCAAGAAGCCGCTCGCGTAGCCTGTTCTTGTGGAATTCGCAAAGTGATATTTGGAAGCCCTTAGCAGGCTATGCTGAAAAAGGAAATATGCTGGGAGAAATAGTGGAAAGAAGCTTTCTGAGAAACGGCTTTGTGATGTGTGACTTCCACTCACAGCGTTACATCTGTATTTCGTGGATCTCGAGGCTAGCCTTATTTCTGTGGTATCTGAGAACAGATATTTCGGATCCCTTTAAAGACTATAGGGCCCAAGGAAATATCCTCCGATAAAAAAGAGAAAGAAGCTTTTTGAGAAACTTCTTTGCATTCTGTTAAATCATCTCACAGAGTTACAGCGTTCCCCTCCAGAAGCCTTTCGCTAAGACAGTTCTGGTGGAAAGTGCAAAGTGATATTTGGAAGCCCATAGAGTGCTATTGTGAAAAAGGAATTATCATCAGATGAAATCTGGAAAGAAGCTTTCTGAGAAACTGCTCTGTGATATGTGACTTCCACTCACAGAGTTACATCTGTATTTCGTGAATCACTTTGCTAGCCTTATTTCTGTGGAATCTGAGACAGATATTTTGGATCCCTTTGAAGAGTCTAGGGCTAAAGGAAATATCCTCCGATAACAAACAGAAAGAAGCTTTCTGAGAAACTTCTTTGTATTCTGTGCAATCATCTCACAGAGTTACAGCTTTTCCCTCAAGTACCCTTTCGCTAAGACAGATCTTGTGGAATTTGCAAAGTGATATTTGGACGCCCTTAGAGGGCGCTGGTGAAAAAGGAAATATCCTCCGATGAAATCTGGAAAGAAGGTTTCTGAGAAACTGCTTAGTGTTCTGTTAATTCTTCTCACAGAGTTACAGCTTTCCCCTCAAGTAGCGGCTCGATAAGCCTGTTCTTGTGGAATTCGCAAAGTGATATTTGGAAGCCCATAGAGGGCTATGGTTAAAAAGAGAATATCCTACGAGAAAAACTGGAAAGAAGATTTCTGAGACACTGCTTTGTGATGTGTGACTTCCACTCACAGAGTTACATCTGTATTTCATGGATCTCTTTGCTAGCCTTATTTCTGTGGAATCTGAGAACAGATACTTCTAATCCCTATGAAGACTCTAGGGCCAGAGGAAATATCCTCCAATAACAAAGGGAAGGAAGCTTTCTGAGAAACTTCTTTGTGTTCTGTGAAATCATCTCACAGAGTTACAGCTTTCCCATCAAGAAGGCTTTCGCCAAGACAGTTCTTGTGGAAACTGAAAAGTGATATTTAGAAGCTTATAGAGGGCTATTGTGAAAAAGGAAATATCCTCCGATGAAATCTGGAAAGAAGTTTTCTGAGAAACTGCTTAGTGTTCTGTTCATTCATCTAACAGCGTTACAGTTTTCCCTCAAGACGCCGCTCACTAAGCCTGTTCTTGTGGAATTCGCAAAGTGATATTTGGAAACCCCTAGAGGGCTATGGTGAAAAAGAAAATATCCTCAGAGAAAAACTGGAAGGAAGCTTTCTGAGAAACTGCTTTGTGATGTGTGACTTCCACTCACGGAGTTACATCTGTATTTCTGTATCTCTTTGCTAGCCTCATTTCTGTGGAATCTGAGAACAGATATTTCGGATCCCTTGGAAGACTATAGGGCCAAAGGAAATATCCTTCGATAACAAAGAGAAAGAAGTTTTCTGAGAACCTTCTTTGTGTTCTGTGAAATCATCTCACACAGTTACAGCTTTCCCCTAAAGAAGCCTTTCGCTAAGACAGTTCTTGTGTAATGTGCAAAGTGATATATGGAAGCCCATAGAGGGCTATGGTGAAAAAGGAAATATCCTCCGATGAAAGTTGGAAAGAAGCTTTCTGAGAAACTGCTTAGTGTTCTGTTAATTCATCTCAGAGAGTTACAGCTTTCCCCTCAAGAAGCCGCTCGCTAAGCCTCTTCTTGTGGAATTCACAAAGTGATATTTTGGAAGCCCCTAGAGGGCTATAGTGAAAAAGAAAATATCGTGGGGAAAAAACTGGAAAGAAGCTTTCTGAGAAACTGCTTTGTGATGTGTGACTTCCACTCACAGAGTTACATCTGTAATTCGTGGATCTCTTTGCTAGCCTTATTTCTGTGGATTCTGAGAACAGATATTGCGGATCCATTTGAAGACTCTAGGGCCACAGAAAATATCCTCCGATCCTCCGATAACAAAGAGAAAGAAATTTTCTGAGAACCTTCTTTGTTTTCTGTGAAATCATCTCACAGAGTACAGCTGTCCCCTCAAGAAGCCTTTCGCTAAGACAGTTCTTGTGGAATTTCAAAAGTGATATTTGGAAGCCCTTAGAGGGCTATGGTGAAAAAGAAAATATCCTCCGAGAGAAACTGGAAAGAAGTTTTCTGAGAAACTGCTTTGTGATGTGTGACTTCCCCTCAGAGAGTTATATATGTATTTCGGGGATCTCTTTGCTAGCCTTATTTCTGTGGAATCTGAGAACAGATATTTTGGATCCCTTTGAAGACTGTACGGCCAAAGGAAATATCCTCCGATAACAAAGAGAAAGAAGCTTTCTGAGAAACTTCTTTGTGTTCTGTGAAATCATTTCACAGAGTTACAGCTTGCCCCTCCAGTAGCCTTTCGCTAAGACAGTTCTTGAGGAATTTGCGAAGTGATATTCGGAAGCCCATAGAGGGCTATGGTGAAAAAGCAAATATCCTCCGAAGAAATCTGGAAAGAAGCTTTCTGAGAAACTGCTTAGTGTTCTGTTAATTCATCTCACAGAGTTACAGCTTTCCTCTCAAGAAGCCGCTCGCTAAGCCTGTTCTTGTGGAATTTGCAAAGTGATATTTGGAAGCCCAAAGAGTGCTAAGGTGAAAAGGAAAATATCCTCGGAGAAAAACTGGAAAGAAGCTTTCTGAGAAACTGCTTTGTGATGTGTGACTTCCACTCACAGAGTTACATCTGTATTTCGTCTATCTCTTTGCTAGCCTTATTTCTGTGGAATCTGAGAACAGACATTTTGAATCCCTTGGAGGGCTATAGGGCCATAGGAAATATCCTCCGATAACAAAGAGAAAGAAGCTTTCTGAGAAACTTCTTTGTGTTCTGTGAAATCATCTCACAGAGTTACAGCTTTCTCCTCAAGAAGCCTTTCATTAAGACACTTCTAGTGGAATTTGCAAAGTGATATTTGGAAGCCCATAGAGGGCTATGGTGAAAAAGGAAATATCGTCTGATGAAATCTGGAAAGAAGCTTTCTGAGAAACTGCTTAGTGTTCTGTTAATTCATCTCGCAGAATTACAGCTTTCCCCTCAGGAAGCCACTCGCTAAGCTTGGTCTTGTGGAATTCGCAAAGTGATATTTGGAAGCCCATAGATGGCTATGGTGAAAAAGGAAATATCCTCAGAGAAAAACTGGAAAGAAGGTTTCTGAGACACGGCTTTGTGATGTGTGACTTCCACTCGCAGAGTTACCTCTGTGTTTCGTGGATCTCTTTGCTAGCTTTATTTCTGTGGAATCTGAGAACTGATATTTCGGATCCCTTGGAAGACTACAGGGCCAAAGGAATTATCCTCCGATAACAAAGAGAAAGAAGCTTTCTGAGAACCTTCTTTGTGTTCTGTGAAATCATCTCGGAGAGTTACAGCTTTCCCCTCAAGAAGCCTTTCGCTAACACAGTTCTTGTGGAATTTGCAAAATGATATTTGGAAGCCCATAGAGGGCGCTGGTGAAAAAGGAAATATCCTCCGATGAAATCTGGAAAGAAGCTTTCTGAAAAATTGGTTAGTGTTCTGTTAATTCATCTCACAGAGTTACAGTTTGCTCTCAAGACGCCGCTCACTAAGCCTCTTCTTGTGGAATCGCAAAGTGATATTTGTAAACCCATAGAGGGCTATGGTGAAAAACGAAATATCCTCAGAGAAAAACTGGAAAGAAGCTTTCTGAGAAACTGCTTTCTGATGAGTGACTTCCACTCACAGAGTTACATCTGTATTTCGTGGATCACTTTGCTAGTCTTATTTCTGTGGATTTTGAGAACAGATATTTCGGATCCGTTTGAAGACTATAGGGCCAAAGGAAATATCCTCCGATAACGAAGAGAAAGAAGTTTTCTGAGAACGTTCTTTGTGTTCTGTGAAATCATCTCACGGAGTTACAGCTTTCCCCTCAAGAAGCCTTTCGCTAAGACAGTTCTTGTGGAATTTGCAAAGTGATATATGGAAGCCAATAGAGGGCTATGGTGAAAAAGGAAATATCCACCGATGAAATCTGGAAAGTAGCTTTCTGAGAAACTGTTTAGTGATCTGTTAATTCATCTCACAGAGTTACAGCATTCCCCTCAAGAAGCCACTCTCTAAGCCTGTTCTTGTGGAATTCGCAAAGTGATATATTGGAAGGCCATAGAGGGCTATCGTGAAAAAGAAAATATCGTCGGGGAAAAACTGGAAAGAAGCTTTCTGAGAAACTGCTTGGTGATGTGTGAGTTCCACTCACAGAGTTACATCTGTATTTCGTGGATCTCTTTGCTAGCCTTATTTCTGTGGAATCTGAGAACAGATATTTCGGATCCCTTTGAAGACTCTAGGGCCAAAGGAAATATCCTCCGATAACAAAGAGAAAGAAGCTTTCTGAGAAACTTCTTTGTTTTCTGTGAAATCATCTCACAGAGTTACAGCTTTCCCCTCAAGAAGCCTTTCGCTAAGATAGTTCTTGTGTAATTTGCAAAGTGATATATGGAAGCCCATAGAGGGCTACGGTGAAAAAGAAAATATCCTCCGATGAAATGTGTAAAGAAGATTTCTGAGAAACTGCTTAGTGTTCTGTTAATTCATCTCATAGAGTTACAGCTATTCCCTCAAGACGCCGCTCGCTCAGCCTGTTCCTGTGTAATTCACAAAGTGATATTTGGAAGCCCATACAGGGCTATGGTGGAAAAGAAAATATCCTGAGAGAAAAAGTGGAAAGAAACTTTCTGAAAAACTGCTCTGTGATGTGTGACTTCCACTCACAGAGTTACATCTGTATTTCGTGGATCTTTTTGCTAGCCTTATTTCTGTGGAATCTGAGAACAGATATTTCGGGTCCCTTGGAAGACTATAGGGCCAAAGGAAATATCCTCCGATAACAAAGAGACAGAAGCTTTCTGAGAAACTTCTCTGTGTTCTGTGAAATCATCTGACAGAGTTACAGCTTTCCCCTCAAGAAGACTTTTGCTAAGACAGTTCTTGTGTAATTTGCAAAGAGATATAT
>NW_020265830.1:0-1818 GCF_003255815.1 Theropithecus gelada | reverse complement strand
CCCATTTGTCATTTGTATGTCTTCTTTTGAGAAATGTCTATTCTGATATTTGGTCCATTTTAAAATCAGATTATTAGATTTTTTTCCTATTGAGAGAGAAAAAATGAAAGAAAGAAAAGAAAGAACGAAGGAAGGAAAGAAGGAAGGAAGGAAGGGAAAAGAAGGAGAAAGAAGGAGAAAGAAAGAAAGAAAGGAAAGAAAGAAGAAAGAAAGAAAGAAAGAGAAAGAAAGAAAATAAAAGAAAAGAAAAGAAAGAGAGAGAGAGAGAGAAAGAGATTGTATGGAGAGAGAGAGAAGTACATAGCAGTCAAAGGGCAAACCGTATACCTGGAAAAACTAATACAGAATGACTGGCCTCGAGTCAACCTTGGCTAAGCTATTGAACTTCAATGATAATGAAAGTACTCCACTAGCCTTTGGGCAGGAAAACATAAGTACGTGTGGGAAGAACCGCCAGCCAGCCTCAGAGCTTCCCATAACCCCAGCCAGAGCTAGATGACAATAAAGTAAGAAGTTAAAGGAAAAACTGAAGAAAAGGAAAATGAATTGAGAATCTTCTCCCAGGACAGACTCAGTGGCTCATGCCTGTAATCCCAGCACTTTGGGAGGCCGAGGCGAGCAGATCACCTGAGTTCAGGAGTTCGAGACCATCCTGGCCTAGATGTTGAAACCCCATCTCTACTAAAAAACAAAAATCTCCAAGCGTGGTAGCATGCACCTGTAATCCCAGCTACTCAGGAGGCTGAGGCAGGAGAATCACTTGAACCCGAGAGGCGGAGGTTGCACTGAGACGAGATCACACCACTGCACTCCAGCCTGGGTGACAGAGCAAGATTCTGTCTCAGAAAAAAAAAAGAAAAAGAAAAAGAAATAGATATCCAAGTATAAACGCATTAAACAGAAACTCTGAAACATGCACCAGTTCAAAAAATACAGCAGCTGTAGGTGAAAATAGAAACTGCAGATTAAAAAGAATCATGATACTTTTATTATCTTTTTTCATAATTTTAATGAATGTTGAATAAAAAGATATCACTTTCACATAGGCATTTTATCTGAAATTCAGAAATTCTCCCACCCTACTTTATTTTCTTCAGCTTCTGTTGTATCAAGCAAAATGAGAGTTATTTGAACTCTCATTTTGAACTAAACACATGTGAAATATGTAACGTTATTTTTTTTTTTTTAGAGTGTCGCTCTGTTGCCAGGCTGGAGTGCAGTGGCATGATCTTAGCTCACTCTAACCTACACCTCCCAGGTTCAAGCAATTCTCCTGCCTCACCCTCCCAAGAAGACGGGATTACAGGCACCCGTCACCACGCCCAGTTACTTTTTGTATTTTTAGTAGAGACAGTGTTTCACTATGTTGGCCAGGATTGTCTCTATCTCCTGACCTCATGATCTGCCCGCCTTGGCCTCCCAAAGTGCTGAGATTACAGGTGTGAGCCACCGCACCAGGCAAAGTTATTTTTAATGCATTGATATATCAACTTACCTAACTAGCTATTTGCACAAAAAGAGGTATGAATTACCACTTTTTTTTTTTTCCCCAAGACAGAGTCTGTCTCTGTTGCCCAGGCTGGAGTGGAATGGTGTAATTTTGACTCACTGCAACCTCTGCCTCCGAGGCTCAAGTGATTCTTGTGCCTCAGCCAGGCATGGGCTATCAGGCCTGGCGATATCACTTAATGTTGAGTTATTTCTTGGTGGTTGAAAATTTCATGATGTATTACTGGCTTCTTTGTACTTTCCTTTTTTCTCTCTCTCTTCTCTCTCTCTCCCCCTCCCTCTCTCTGACAGGGTCTCACTCTGTTACCC
>NW_020265829.1:0-1818 GCF_003255815.1 Theropithecus gelada | reverse complement strand
GAAAGCTTCTTTCTCTTTGTTATGGGAGGATATTTCCTTTGGAACTAGAGTCTTCAAAGGGATCCGAAATATCTGTTCTCAGATTCCACAGAAATAAGGCTAGCAAAGAGATCCACGAAATAGATATGTAACTCTGTGAGTTTAAGTCACACATCACAAAGCAGCTTCTCAGAAAGCTTCTTTCCAGTTTTTCTCTGAGGATATTTTCTTTTTCACCATAGCCCTATATGGGCTTCCAAATATCACTTTGCTAATTCCACAAGAGCACGCTTAGGGAGCGGCTTTTGTGCGGAAAGCTGTAACTCTGTGAAATGAATTAACAGAACACTAAGCAGTTTCTCAGAAAGCTTCCTTCCAGATTTCATGGGAGGATATTTCCTTTTTCACCAGCGCCCTCTATGGGCGTCCAAATATCACTTTGCAAATTTCACAAGAACTGTCTTAGCGAAGGCTTCTTGAGGGGAAAGCTGTAACTCTGTGTGATGAATTAACAGAACACTAAGCAGTTTCTCAGAAAGCTTCTTTACAGATTTCATCAGAGGATATTTCCTTTTTCACCATAGCACTCTAAGGGCTTCCAAATATCACTTTTCATATTCCACAAGAACTGTCTTAACGAAAGGATTCTTGAGGGGAAAGCTGAAACTCTGTGAGATGATTTCCAGAACACAAAGAAGTTTATCAGAAAGTTTCTTTCTCTTTGTTAAGTGAGGATATTTCCTTTGGCCCTAGAGTCTTTAAAGAGATCCGAAGTATCTGTTCTCAGATTCCACAGAAATAAGGCCAGCAAAGAGATCCACGAAATACAGATGTAACTCTGTTGTGTGGAAGTCACACAACACAAAGCAGTATATCACAAAGCCTCTTTCCAGTGTTTCTCTGAGGATATTTTCTTTTTCAACATAGCCCTCCATGGGCTTAAAAATATCCCTTTGAGAATTCCACAAGAACAAGCTTAGCGAGCGGCTTCTTGAGGGGAAAGCTGCAACTCTGTGAGATGAATTAACAGAACACTAAATAGTTTTTCAGAAAGCTTCTTTCCAGATTTCATCGGAGGATATTTAATTTTTCACCATAGCCCTCTATGGGCTTCCACGTATCCCTTTCCAAATTACACAAGCACTGTATTAGCGAAAGGCTTCTTGAGGGGAAAGCTGTAACTCTGTCACATGATTTCACAGTACACAAAGAAGGTTCTAAGAAAGCTTCTTTCTCTTTGTTATTGGAGGATATTTCCTTTTGCCCTATAGTCTTCAAAGGGATGTGAAATATCTCTTCTCAGATTCCACAGAAATAAGGCTAGCAAAGAGATCCACGAAATACAGATGTACCTCTGTGAGTGGAAGTCACACATCACAAAGCAGGTTCTCAGAAAGCTTCTTTCCAGTTTTTCTCTGAGGATATTTTCTTTTTCACCATAGCCCTCTATGGGCTTCCAAATATCACTTTGCGAATTCCACAAGAACACGCTTAGCAAGCGGCTTCTTGCGGGGAAAGCTGTAACTCTGTGAGATGAATTAACAGAACACTAAGCAGTTTCTCAGAAAGCTTCTTTCCAGATTTCATCGGAGGATATTTCCTTTTTCACCATACCCCTCTAGGGGATTCCAAATATCACATTGCAATTTCCACAAGAACTGTCTTAGCGAATGGCTTCTTCAGGGGAAAGCTGTAAGTCTGTGAGATGACTTCACAGAATACAAAGAAGTTTCTAAGAAAGCTTCTTTCTCTTTTTTATTGGAGGATATTTCCTTTGGCCCTATAGTCTACCAAGGGATCTGAAGTATCTGTTCTCAGATTCCACAAAAATAAGGCTAG
>NW_020265828.1:0-1818 GCF_003255815.1 Theropithecus gelada | reverse complement strand
GTTACAGCTTTCCCGTCAAGAAGCCTTTCGCAAAGCAGTCCTTGTGGGATTGGCAAAGGGATATTTGGAAGCCCATAGAGGGCAATGCTGAAAAAGGAAATATCCTCAGATGAAATCTGGAAAGAAGCTTTCTGAGAAACTGCTTAGTGTTCTGATAATTCATCTCACAGAGTTACATCTGTATTTCGTTTATCTCTTTGCTAGCCTTATTTCAGTGGAATCTGAGAACAGATACTTCGGATTCCTTTGAACACTATGGGGCCAAAGGATATGTCCTCCGATAACAAAGAGAAAGAAGCTTTCTGAGAAACTTCTTTGTGTTCTGTGAAATCATCTCACAGAGTTACAGCTTTCCCTTCAAGAAGCCTTTCGCCAAGACACTTCTTGTGGAATTGGCAAAGTGATATTTGAAGCCCATATAGGGCTATTTTGAAAAAGGAAATATCCTCAGATGAAATCTGGAAAGAAGCTTTCTGAGAAACTGCTTAGTGTTCCGTTAACTCATCTCACAGAGTTACATCTGTATTTCGTGGATCATTTTGCTAGCCTTATTTCTGTGGAATCTGAGAAAAGATATTTCGGATCCCTTTGAAGACTATAGGGCCAAAGGAAATATCCACAGATAACAAAGAGAAAGAAGCTTTCTGAGAAACTTCTTTGTGTTCTGTGAAATCATCTCACAGAGTCACAGCTTTCCCGTCAAGAAGCCTTTCTCTAGGACAGTTCTTGTGCAAATGGCAAAGTGATATTTGGAAGCCCATAGAGGGCTATGGTGAAAAAGGAAATATCCTCAGATGAAATCTGGAAAGAAGCTTTCTGAGAAACTGCTTAGTGTTCTGTTAATTCACCTCAGAGAGTTACATCTGTATTTCGTGGATCTCTTTGCTAGCCTTATTTGTGTGGAATCTGAGAACAGATACTTCGGATCCCTTTGAAGACTATAGGGCCAAAGGAAATATCCTTCGATAACAAGGAGAAAGAAGCTTTCTGAGAAACTTCTTTCTGTTGTCTGAAATCATCTAACAGATTTATAGCTTTCCCGTCAAAACGCCTTTCGCTAAGAAAGATCTTGTGGAATAGGTAAAGTGATACTTGGAAGCCCATAGAGGGCTATGGTGAAAAAGGAAATATCCTCAGATGAAATCTGTAAAGAAGCTTTCTGAGAAACTGCTCTGTGATGTTTCACTTCCACTCACAGAGTTACATCTGTATTTCGTGGATCTCTTTGCTAGCCTTACTTCTGTGGAATCCGGGAACCGATATTTCGGATCCCTTTGAAGACTATAGGGCCAAAGGAAATATCCTCCGATAACAAAGAGAAAGCAGCTTTCTGAGAAACTTCTCTGTGTTCTCTGATATCATCTAACAGACTTACAGCTTTCCTGTCAAGAATCCTTTCGCTAAGACAGTTCTTGTGGAATTGGCAAAGTGATATTTGGAAGCCTATAGAGGGCTACGGTGAAAAAGGAAATATCCTCAGATGAAATCTGGAAGGAAGTTTCTGAGAGACTGCTTAGTGTTCTCTTAATTGATCTCACAGAGTTACATCTGTATTTCGTGGATCTCTTTGCTAGCCTTATTTCTGTGGAATCTGAGAACAGATACTTTGGATCCCTTTTAAGACTATAGGGCCAAAGGAAATATCCTCCGATAACAAAGAGAAAGAAGCTTTCTGAGAAACTTGTTTGTTTTTCTGTGAAATCATCTCACAGAGTTACAGCTTACCCGTCAAGAAGCCTTTCGCTAAGACAGTTCTTGTGGAATTGGCAAAGTGATATTTGGAAGCCCATAGAGGGCTATGGTGAAAAATGAAATATC
>NW_020265827.1:0-1818 GCF_003255815.1 Theropithecus gelada | reverse complement strand
AACAGACATAGACCCCTGTATGTTTTAGTGATCTGGGGGATAAAGAATATTTGTGCTGATTGCTGGAACATCCCATCAATCAGCCAAGAATGCTCTGCCAGTGGGTGAGAGTCTGTGAGGTAGGAGAGCTTGGGGACTTCCCCTGTGTGCTAATAGGTGTATGAAGAAGAAATGGTGGGGGCATCCAGGCCATCTGGAGCCAAGAGAATAAAGGCACAGCTGATGTTGTCAGAAGGAAGGGAGAATCCTGGTCTGTGGAAGGGCCACAGTGACCCTGTGAGCTAAGTCACAACACTGAAGTCCCAGCCAAATCCCTGCTGTGTTCACTGATCTGGAGCCTGAGACATTCACCTGTTTTTCCCATCGTAAGCTGTGAACCCTGAGTCTCCCATGACAGGAGCAGCCTCTTTTCTCCCATTGGTGATCACGCCAAAGCCTACTCTTAGTAGTCCTGACCAGCTTTGATGTCCATGGGTAAAGGTCTCTGTACTTGCACCTGAGAGGGACTGGGAGGCCTGGCCTCTGGCCATGTATATTTGGGATGGCAGCCTGGCTCACAGAGGAACAGAAGATACTCACAGAGGAGATTCAGGGTGACTGGGTCACTGCGGCTGGAACTCACTGGGTTCTTCATTTCACATTCATAGGGTCCTGCAGTATCCTTTGTGACATTAAATAGAATGAGGGTCCTGTTGTTTTCCGACATCTGCAACTTGCCACTGATAGGGAGGCTCTGACCATTTATCCACCACAAGTAGCTTACGTTCTGAGTGTCAGGATCACAGGATAAGATCACAGTCTCCGTGGCCTCCCTGGGGTTTAAGTTGCTGCTGGAGATAGAGGGCTTGGGAATCTCCACTGTGCAGATAACAGAGAGAAGATTGCCCTGTGTGGCACCTTTGATTCCTCCAAAGACATTTTTCAATCAGAGATGGCATTTCCCACCTCTTAGCCCACCCAAGTCCCTAAAAGCCCATAGCAGGAGTGTGTGTTACAAGAGAGATGCATGGCAATCTGAGGGCTCAGAGATTGTGAGGCTGCCTGTTTTACGTGGGAGAAGCACAGACTTTCTCAAGTGTGAATTGAGCAGCAGTATTGGGTCATGGAAAGACACGGGACCAGCAGTCACAGCCCCTGGTGCCTCTCTGAGCCCTTCACTCTCCAACTGCCTGCCTGGCCCACCCGGTGGTCCTCACCTGGAGCATGTAGTGCTGGAATTGTCTTAGTTTCAGTCTTACTTTGTCCCCCAAGGTATGTTTTCTCTGTAGCTTCCCTTTCAAGGACATCCTAGAGATGGATGATGGAACTTCCCATTGTCCTTAAACCCTTTGGGTACTGGGAAGCCTGCCGTGGACTGGGTACTTCAACAGAAATAACACAGGGGAGACCAGAGTCAAGCCTGGAGGTCAGTTCAGTCATCAGGCAGTGGAGCCACAAGGTGGGGCGATTTTCCCAGCTGTCTCATAGTGACTGACTTGAGCCAGTGACCTCTAAAGATAGAGCAGAGTCCAAGGAATGACCTACAAAGAGTGAAGGGGACAGGCAAGAGCTGATAGCTTTGGACCAACACCATGTTCCCTGTTCTGTGTCCATGATGTTGCCTTCCCCCTGTAGAAGGCAGGTGAGGACCATGTGGATCTTTCTAGAAATACATGTGGATGTTTGCAAATGCGGAACTGACTGGTGGAAAGGGTGAGCATGAACTGATGGTGGAAGTCTGGCCCCCATGGACTGTATGTGTTTGGTGGCTATTAGAACAATATTTGGGAAGAAGTCTTGCAGATGCTTTCCCTCATTAGACATTCTACTCTCTGATTC
>NW_020265826.1:0-1818 GCF_003255815.1 Theropithecus gelada | reverse complement strand
TTACTTCTCTGGAATCTGAGAACAGATATTTCGGATGCCTTTGAAGACTATAGGGCCAAAGGAATTATCCTCGATAACAAAGAGAAAGAAGCTTTCAGAGAAACTTCTTTGTGTTCTGTGAAATCATCTCACAGAGTTACAGCTTTCCCGTCTAGAAGCCTTTCGCTAAGACAGTTCTTGTGGAATTGGGAAAGTGATATTTGGAAGCCCTTAGAGGGCTATGTTGAAAAAGGAAATATCCTCCGATGAAATCTGAAAAGAAGCTTTCTGAGAAACTGCTTAGTGTTGTGTTAATTCATCTCACAGAGTTACATCTGTATTTCGTGGATCTCTTTGCTAGCCTTATTTCTGTGGAATCTGAGAACAGATATTTGGGATCCCTTTGAAGACTATAGGGCCAAAGGAAATATCCTCCGATAACAAAGAGAAAGAAGCTTTCTGAGAAACTTCTTTGCGTTCTGTGAAATCATCTCACAGAGTTACAGCTTTCCCCTCAAGAAGCCTTTCGCTAAGTCATTTCTTGTGTAATTGGCGAAGTGATATTTGGAAGCCCATAGAGGGCTATGGTGAAAAAGGAAATATCCTCCGATGAAATTTGGAAAGAAGCTTTCTGAGAAACTGCTTTGTGTTCAGTTAATTCATCTCACAGAGTTACATCTGTATTTCGTGGATCTCTTTGCTACCCTTATTTCTCTGGAATCTGAGAACAGATATTTCAGATCCCTTTGAAGACTATAAGGCCAAGGCAAATATCCTCCGATAACAAAGAGAAAGAAGCTTTCTGAGAAACTTCTTTGTGTTCTGTGAAATCATCTCACAGAGTTACAGCTTTCCCCTCAAGAAGCCTTTCGCTAAGACAGTTCTTGTGGAACTGGTAAAGTGATATTTGGAAGCCCATAGAGGGCTATGGAGAAAAAGGAATTATCGTCAGATGAAATCTGGAAAGAAGCTTTCTGAGAAACTGCTTAGTGTTGTGTTAGTTCATCTCACAGAGTTACATCTGTATTTCGTGGATCCCTTTGCTAGCCTTATTTCTGTGGAATCTGAGAACAGATATTTCGGATCCCTTTGAAGACTATAGGGCCAAAGGAAATATCCTCCGATAACAAAGAGAAAGAAGCTTTCTGAGAAACTTCTTTGTGTTCTGTGAAACCATCTCACAGAGTTACAGCTTTCCCCTCAAGAAGCCTTTCGCTAAGACAGTTCTTGTAGACATCGCAAAGTGATATTTGGAAGCCCATAGAGTTCTATGTTGAAAAAGGAAATATCGTCAGTTGAAATCTGTAAAGAAGCTTTCTGAGAAACTGCTTAGTGTTCTGTTAATTCATCTCACAGAGTTAGATCTGTATTTCGTGGATCTCTTTGCTAGCCTTACTTCTCTGCAATCTGAGAACAGATATTTCGGATCCCTTTGAAGACTCTAGGGCCAAGGAAATATCCTCCGATAACAAAGATAAAGAAGCTTTCTGAGAAACTTCTTTGTGTTCTGTGAAATCATCTCACAGAGTTACAGCTTTTCCCTCAAGAAGCCTTTCGCTAAGACAGTTCTTGTGGAATTGACAAAGGGATATTTGGAAGCCCATAGAGGGCTATGGAGAAAAAGGAATTATCGTCATATGAAATCTGGAAAGAAGCTTTCTGAGAAACTGCTTAGTGTTCTGTTAATTCATCTCACAGAGTTTCATCTGTATTTCGTGGATCTCTTTGCTAACCTTATTTCTGTGGAATCTGAGAACAGATATTTCGGATCCCTTTGAAGACTATAGGGCCAAAGCAAATATCCTCCGGTAACAAAGAGAAAGAAGCTTTCTGAGAAAC
>NW_020265825.1:0-1819 GCF_003255815.1 Theropithecus gelada | reverse complement strand
AAAGAAGTTTCTCAGAAAGCTTCTTTCTCTTTGTTATCGCAGGATATTTCTTTTGGCCCGATAGTCTTCAAAGGGATCCGAAATATCTGTTCTAAGATTACACAGAAATAAGGCTAGGAAAGAGATCCACGAAATACAGATGTAACTCTGTGAGATGAATTAAGAGCACACCAAGCAGTTTCTCAGAAAGCTTCTTTCCAGATTTCATCTGAGGACATTTCCTTCTTCACCATAGCCCTCTAAGGGCTTCCGAATATCACTTTGCCAATTCCGCAAGAACTGTCTTAGCGAAAGACTTCTTGAGGGGATAGCTGTAACTCTGTGGGAGGATTTCACAGAACACAAAGAAGTTTCTCAGAAAGCTTCTTTCTTTTTGTTATCGGAGGATATTTCCTTTGTTCCTAGAGTCTTCAAAGGGATCCGAAATATCTGTTCTCAGTTTCCACAGAAATAAGGCTAGCAAAGAGATCCACGAAATACAGACGTAACTCTGTGAGAGGAATTAACAGAACACTAAGCAGTTTCTCAGAAAGCTTCTTTCTAGATTTCATCTGAGGATATTTCCTCTTTCACAACAGCCTTCTATGGGCTTCCAAATATCACTTTGCCAATTCCACAAGAATTGTCTTAGCGAAAGGCTTCATGACGGGAAAGCTGTAACTCTGTGAGATGAATTCTCAGAACACAAAGTAGTTTCTCAGAAAGCTTCTTTCTCTTTCTTATCAGAGGATATTTCCTTTGGCCCGATAGTCTTCAAAGGGATCCGAAATATCTGTTCTCAGATTCCACAGAAATAAGGCTAGCACAGAGATCCACGAAATACAGATGTAACTCTGTGAGATGAACTAACAGAACACTAAGCAGTTTCTCAGAAAGCATCTTTCCAGATTTCATCTGAGAACATTTCCTTTTTCACCATAGCACTCCAAGGGCTTTCAAATATCACTTTGCCAATTCCGCAAGAACTATCTTAGCGAAAGGCTTCTTGAGGGGAAAGCTGTAACTCTGTGAGATGATTTCACAGAACACAAAGAAGTTTCTCAGAAAGCTTCTTTTTCTTTGTTATCGGAGGATATTTCCTTTGGACCAAGAGTCTACAAAGGGATCCGAAATGTCTGTTCTCAGATTCCACAGAAATAAGGCTAGCAAAGACATCCACGAAGTACAGATGTAACTCTGTGACATGAATTAACAGAACACTCAGCAGTTTCTTAGAAAGCGTCTTTCCAGATTTCATCTGAGGACATTTCATTTTTCACCATAGCCCTCGATGGGCTTCCAAATATCACTTTGCCAATTCCACAAGAAGTGTCTTAGCGAAAGGGTTCTGGAGTGGAAATCTGTAACTCTGTGAGGTGATTTCCCAGAACACAAAGAAGTTTCTCAGAAACCCTCTTTCTCTTTGTTATCGGAGGATATTTCCTTTGGGCCTATAGTCCTCAAAGGGATCCGAAATATCTGTTCTCAAATTCCACAGAAATAAGGCTAGCAAAGAGATCTACGAAATACAGATGTAACTCTGTGAGATGAATTAAGAGAACACTAAGCAGTAGCTCAGAAAGTTTCTTTCCAGATTTCATCTGAGGATATTTCCTTTTTCACAATAGCCCTCTATTTGCTTCCCAATATCTCTTTGCCAATTCCACAAGAACTGTCTTAGAGAAAGGCTTCTTGAGGGGAAAGCTGTAACTCTGTGAGATGATTTCACAGAACACAAAGAAATTTCTCAGAAAGCTTCTTTCTCTTTGTTATCGGAGGATATTTCCTTTGGCCCTAGAGTCTTCAAAGGGATCCGAAATATCTGTTCTCAGATTCCACC
>NW_020265824.1:0-1819 GCF_003255815.1 Theropithecus gelada | reverse complement strand
AAGGAAATATCCTCAGATGAAATCTGGAAAGAAGCTTTCTGAGAAACGGCTTAGTGTTCTGTTAATTCATCTCACAGAGTTACATCTGTATTTCGGGGATCTCTTTGCTAGCCTTATTTCTGTGGAATGTGAGAACAGATATTTCGGATCCCTTTGAAGACTATAGTGCCAAAGGAAATATCCTCCGATAACAAAGAGAAAGAAGCTTTCTGAGAAACTTCTTTGTCTTCCGTGAAATCATCTCACAGAGTTTCAGCTTTCCCCTCAAGAAGCGTTTCGCTAAGACCGTTCTTCTGAAATTGGCAAAGTGATATTTGGAAGCCCTTAGAGGGCTATGGTGAAAAAGGAAATATCCTCAGATGAAATCTGGAAAGAAGTTTTCTGAGAAACTGCTTAGTGTTCTGTTAATTCATCTCACATGGTTACATCTGTATTTCATGGATCTCTTTGCTAGCCTTATTTCTGTGGAATCTGAGAACAGATATTTCGGATCCCTTTGAAGACTATAGGGCCAAAGGTAATATCCTCCGGTAACAAAGAGAAAGAAGCTTTCTGAGAAACTTCTTTGTGTTCTGTGAAATATTCTCTCAAATATACAGCTTTCCCCTAAAGAAGCCTTTCGCTAAGACAGTTGTTGTGGAACTCGCAAAGTGATATTTGGAAGCCCATAGAGGGCTATGGTGAAAAGAAATATCCTCAGATGAAATCTGGAAAGAAGCTTTCTGGAAATTGCTTAGTGTTGTGTTAATTCATCTCACAGAGTTGCATCTGTATTTCTTGGATCTCTTTGCTAGCCTTAATTATGTGGAATCTGAGAACAGATATTTCGAATCCCTTTGAAGACTATAGGGCCAAAGGAAATATCTTCCGATAACAAAGAGAAAGAAGCTTTCTGAGAAAGTTCTTTGTGTTCCGTGAAATTATCTCACAGAGTTACAGCTTTCCCCTCAAGAAGCCTTTGGCTAAGACCGTTCTTGTGGAATTGGGAAAGTGATATTTGGAAGCCCATAGAGGGCTATGGTGAAAAAGGAAATATCCTCAGATGAAATCTGGAAAGAAGCTTTCTGAGAAACTGCTTAGTGTTCTGTTAATTCATCTCACCGAGTTACATATGTATTTCGTGGATCTCTTTGCTAGCCTTATTTCTGTGGAATCTGAGAACAGATATTTCGGATCCCTTTGAAGACTATAGGGCCAAAGGGAATATCTTCCGATAACAAAGAGAAAGAAGCTTTCTGAGAAACTTCTTTGTGTTCTGTGAAATCATCTCACAGAGTTACAGCTTTCCCCTCAAGAAGCCTTTCGCTACGACAGTTTTTGTGGAATTGGCAAAGTGATATTTGGAAGCCCATAGAGGTCTAATGTGAAAAAGGAAATATCCTCAGATGAAATCTGGAAAGAAGCTTTCTGAGAAACTCCTTAGTGTTCTGTTAATTCATCTCACAGAGTTACATCTGTATTTCGGAGATCTCTTTGCTAGCCTTACTTCTGTGAAATCTGAGAGTAGATATTTCGAATCCCTTTGAAGACTATAGGGCCAAAGGAAATATCCTCCGATAACAAAGAGAAAGAAGCTTACTGTGAAACTTCTTTGTGTTCTGTGAAATCACCTCACAGAGTTACAGCTTTCCCCTCAAGAAGCCTTTCGCTAAGACCGTTCTTGTGGAATTGGGAAAGTGATATTTGGAAGCCCATAGAGGGCTATGGTGAAAAAGGAAATATCCTCAGATGAAATCTGGAAAGAAGCTTTCTGAGAAACGGCTTAGTGTTCTGTTAATTCATCTCACAGAGTTACATCTGTATTTCATGGATCTCTTTG
>NW_020265823.1:0-1820 GCF_003255815.1 Theropithecus gelada | reverse complement strand
GTCCAGGGAGCTTTCCAGTGGGTAACAGGAGAATAAACCTGAATGTGTAACTTCTGTTTATGATGATGAACAAGAGAATGTACCCTAATTTAGGGAAGAACACCCTCTTATCTCTGTTCTTGGTTCATCTCAGCGCTCGAACAGTAGTAGAGTCTGAGGTGAGGGAAAATGAGAAATCATAGCAGTAAAGAAAAACCTGGGAGTTTGAGGCAGGAGAATCGCTTGAATCTGGGAGGCAGAAGTTGCAGTGAGCTGAGATCGTGCCACTGCACTCCAGCCTGTGCAACAGAGAGAAACTCCGTCTCGAAAGAAAGGAGAGGAGAGGAGAGGAGAGGAGAGGAGAGGAGAAGAGAGGGGAAGGGAGGGGAGGGGAGGGGAGGGAAAGGTCCATGAGGGGAGGGGAGTGGAGGGGAGAGGAGGAGAGGGGAGGGGAGGAGGAAGGCCCATGAGTGACTTAAACTCAGTGACTTAAAGGGTTCCTTGGGGTAAGTGGAAAAGCCATGAAGCTTAGAAGAAGTGGTACACATGAAACCTCTCTCCAGTTTGGGACATACCCAGTAGGATGAATTCCACCTCGCCCAGCTTCTTGAAAAGCTGGGGTGCCTGAGGAAAAGGGAGATTTTTCTTTCATGGAGTAAATAGGCAGTGTAGGTTAATGTTTGATGGGTTGTGTGAATTCCCCAGAAGTCTCAGGACATTAAACAGCACAGTAGATTAAACGACACCAATTACCATTATATTACCGTGAGAGAACGATTAAAGTGTAAACCATCACAAGGAATTTGAGTGATCTACATGACTCAATCAGCAAAGCAACCACACCATGAGAAGCTTTTGAAGCTAATGGAGAAGCGTCCCTGCATGCCAAGTAGCAAAACGCCTAAGTTACAATTCAACCTGCTCCAGGAGCTCAGGTGCTCTTAAGCCACTTGACATAAGTATATATCAATTCCTAAAAATTAATGCTGTGGTATCCTAATAACTTACACTGGAATAGCTCTTTGCAGACACTCAATATAACAGTTTTTATTAAAAAGTTGACACATATTATTGCAGAGCATTTCTCCTCCAATGACAATTCGTAATAAGTATAGAAAACTCGCAACAGAGAAACATCATGTTTAATAAGTATTTATTGTGTCCCCACAGCATGCCATTGCTGAAAAGGATATAGACATAGAAAGGAACTTTACTCTCAACTAAATTAAAATCCAAAGAAAGGAAGAGTTGACCCTTGAACAACATGGAGACTGGGGAGCCAACCTCCAATGCAGTTGAAAATCCACGTATAACTTTTGACTCCCTCAAAACTTTACTAATAGCCTACCACTGACTGGAAGCCCTATCCATAACATAAACAGGTAATTAACACATATTTTAGGTGTTATATGTATCATATATTGTATTCTTTCCATAAAGTAAGCTAAAGAAAGGAAACTTGAGAAAATCATAAGAAAGAGAAAATATATTTACTATTCACTACGTGGAAGTGGATCATCATAAAGATCTTTATCCTTGTTGAGGAGGCCGAGGAGGAGAGGGAAGAGGAGGGGTTGTTCTTGCTGTCTCAGGGGTGGCAGAGGCGGGAGAAGTGGAGGAGGTGGAAGGGGAGGCAGGAGAGGCAGGCAGATTAGCGTAACTTTTATTGAAAAAAATAGCATTTCAGTGGGCTCGCAGAGTTCAAACCTGTGTTGTTCAAGGCCAATTGCATTAATAAAAATTACGCGTCAGGCTGGTTGTGGGGGCACATGGAGCCAGCACTTGCTATGAAAAGTCCAGGGAGCTTTCCAGTGGGTAACAGGAGAATAAACCTGAATGTG
>NW_020265822.1:0-1820 GCF_003255815.1 Theropithecus gelada | reverse complement strand
AGAGAATGATATTACTCCCAATAGTGCAGGGGGTGTCCCCCGCCATGTGATATTGTTCTCAAGAGCTAAAGGAAGAGAAGATAATATTATTCTTTGTACTGCAGGGGGTGTACAACCAACTGCGATATTGTGAGGCACCCCTTGTGAAAACAAGAAAGACTGGAATTTGATGAGACTCCAGTACCACCTGGGCAGCTCTGCCTTCCCCACAGTCTCTCCAGCTCCCTTTTCTGTCCCGTGGGTGTAGGAGAACAGCTCTCTGCAGCAGGGTCCCACCCAGGGCTTCAGAGGACTTGATGGATTCACTCTTTCCTTCTGTTAGCAACACCAGGCACAGCTCTCTGCTGCAGATACTAACAAAACATTTTCTCTGTTTAATTTCTGAAAGGAATTTCTCTGGGATTTCCTGAACCATCAGGAGGGTCCCCGCATAAGAGATCATTTAAGCCACGGGGAGATCAGCTTACATGAATTTTTAAAAGAAACAACTAATCAGTTGCTGCATTTTCTGTTGTACTGTTACTCAGATCTGTTGATGAAGGTCTACTATCGGTTTTTAAGATAATTTACAGGGAAGAAAATCATTAATTAGATTAACTCATTCAGCCATGAAAGGATATAGTTTATGTTTCAAATGTAATTAACTATTAATCATCTTTTAGTATATCTGAGTTACAGTATCCTCCATCAGAAAAAAAAGTGACTGGATTACACATAAGTTTATATTCTCTATCACAGATCAATCAATATTAATCTTAGCTAAAATAATTTAACTTGTTTCTTAAAAACACATTTGCTTTTGTATGTAACAGCAGCTAAGTATTGAAAATCAAAGAGCAAATTATAAAACAAGGATTAACCAAATATTAGGAAATTTTTACAGATGTTTGCTGCATCGATGGGGTAGGATATTTGCATCATCAATAAACTATTTTATTATTTCAAAGTAAATAATTTAGGTTAGAATATTTGTTATTGACATTTTAATCTTTTTTTCAGATTATACATGTGACAGTTATTTTTAAAATGTTTAAATGTTCAAAGAAAAATTACTAGAAATAGAAAAACTAATGTGAAAAGTAACAGCCCTCAAGAATTCCATCTCCCAGAAATAACTACTGTTAATAATTAGGTAGTGTTGCTACCACATTTTTGCTATGAGTGTACCAAAGTGAGTTCGTAGGAAGGTACGTTGTGTTTTATAGCTAGCATTTTTCATTAACAGTGTGTTTTTGGCATCTTTGTTCTGCCTTATTCTTTTTGTCAGCTGTTTGATATTCCATTTTATCAATATGTTATTATTTACCTAAGCAGTCCTTCATTGATGGATGAGTTGTAATGTTCCTGATGTAGAAAATTCCTAATTATTATGCTGAAATGAACATCTTTGTTCATTTGGGCACTTATGTAAATACTCTTAAAAAGTAAAGTTCTAAGACAAAAGATATCAATAAGGTTTTTAAAATTCTTTTCTTTTATTTATTTATTTATTTTTTATGAGACAGGGTCTCACTCTGTCGCCCAGGCTAGAGTGCAGTGGTGCAGTCATGGCTTATGATAGCCTCAACCTCCTGGGCTCAAGCCATCCTCTTGCCTCAGCCTCCCGAGTAGCTGGGACCACAGGCGCGAGCCATCATATCAGTCAAGATTATGTTTTTATTTTCATTCTTTTTTTATGTTTACTAGATGTTTATAATTATTTCATTAATTGCCTATTAATGTATTTTCTCCATTTATTTCAGTTTCATTTTTCCCACTGGTTCATTAGCCTTATTTGTGTACATATTGCTTTGTTATTTGTTCATAGGTTTTGATTTTTT
>NW_020265821.1:0-8115 GCF_003255815.1 Theropithecus gelada | reverse complement strand
AGGGGAAACCTGAAACTCTTTGAGATAAATTAAGAGAACACAAAGTGGTTTCTCAGAAAGCTTCTTTCCAGTTTTTTTCGGAAGATATTTTATTTTTCACCATATCCTTCCATGGCCTTCCAAATATCACTTTGGAAATTCCACAAGAACAGTCTTAGCGAATGGCTTCTTGAGGGGAAAGCTGTAACTCTGAGAGATGAATTCAGAGAACACAAAACAGTTTTCTGAAAGCTTCTTTCCAGTTTTTATCTGAGGATATTTTCTTTTTCCCCACAGCCCTCCATGGGCTTCCAATTATCTCTTTGCAAATTCCACAAGAACAGTCTTAGCAAAAGGCTTCCTGAGGGGAAAGCTGTAGCTCTGTGAGATGAATTCACAGATCACAAAAAAGTTTCTCAGAAAGCTTCTTCCTCATTTCTATCAGAGGATATTTCCTTTGGCCGTATTGCATTCCAAGGGATCCGAAGTGTCCGTACTCAGACTCCACAGAAATAAGGCTAGCAAACAGCTCCACGAAATACAGTTGTAACTCAGTGAGCGGAAGTCACACATCACAAATCAGTGTTTCAGAAAGCTTCTTTCTAATTTTTATCTGAGGGCATTTTCTTATTCACAATAGCTCTCTATGGGTTTCTAAATATCACTTTGCAAATTCAAAAAGAACAGTCTTAGCGAATTGCTTTTTGAGGGAAAAGCTGTTACAACATGAGATGAATTAACAAAACACAAAGCGGTTTATTAGAAAGCTCTTTCCATTTTTTATCTGAGGATATTTTCTTTCTCACCATAGCCCTCCATGGACTTCCAAATATCACATTGCAAATTCCACAAGAACAACCTTAGCGAAAGGCTTCTTGAGGGGAAAGCTGTAACTCTGTGAGATGAATTAACAGAACGCTCAGCAGTTTCTCAGAAAGCTTCTTTCCAGATTTCATCTGAGGATATTTCCTTTTTCACCATAGCCCTCTAACGGCTTCCAAATATCACTTTGCAGATTCCGCAAGAACAGTCTTAGCGAACGGTTTCTTGAGGGAACAGCTCTAATTCTGTTAGATGAATTCACAGAACACAAAGCCATTTCTCAGAAAGCTGCTTACCAGTTTTTATCTGAGGATATTTTGTTTTTCCCAGTAGCCCTCCATGTGCTTCCAAATATCACTATTTAAATTCCACAAGAACAGTCTTAGCGAAAGGCTTCTTGAAGGGAAAGCTGTAACTCTGTGAGATGAATTCACAGATCACAAAGAAGTTTCTCAGAAAGGTCCTTTCTCATTTCTCTCAGATGATATTTCCTTTGGCCATATAGTCTTCCAAGGGATTCTAAATATCAGTTCTCAGATTCTACAGAAATAAGGCTAGCAAAGAGCTCCACGAAATACAGCTGTAACTCACTGAGTGGAAGTCCCACATCACAAAGCAGTTGCTCAGAACGCTTCTTTCCAGTCTTTATTGAGGATATTTTCTTTTTCACCATAGACCTCTATGGGCTTCCAAATATCACTTTGCAAATATCACAAGAACAGTCTTAGCGAACTGCTTCTTGAGGGGAAAGATGTAACTCTGTGAGATGAATTAACAGAACACAAACCCGTTTCTCAGAAAGCTTCTTAACAGTTTTTAACTAAGGATAATTTCTTTTTCCCAATAGCTCTCCATGGGCATCCAAATATGACTTGGCAAATTCCTCAAGAACAGCCTTAGCGAAAGGCTTCTTGAGGGGAAAGCTGTTATTCTGTGAGATGAATTCACAGATCACAAAGAAGTTTCTCAGAAAGCATCTTTTTCATTTCCCTCAGAGGATATTTCCTTTGGACCTATTGTCCTCCAAGAGATCCGAAATATCAGATCTCAGATTCCACAGAAATAAGGCTAGCAAACAGCTCCACGAAATACAGCTGTAACTCAGTGAGTGGAAGTCACACATCACAAAGTAGTTTCTCAGAAACTTGTTTCCAGTTTTTATCTGAGGATATTTTCTTTTTCACCACAGCCCTCTATGGGCTTCCAAATATCACTTTAAAAATTCCACAAGAACAGACTTAGCGAACGGCTTCTGGATGGAAAGCTGGAACTCTGATATGAAATCCCAGGACACAAAGCAGTTTCTCAGAAAGCTTCTTTCCAGTTTTTATTTGAGGATATTTTCTTTTTCACCATAGTCCTCTATGGGCTTCCAGATATGACTTTGCAAATATCACAAGAAGAGTCTTAGCGAACGGCTTCTTATGGGGAAAGCTGTAACTCTGTGAGATGAATTCACAAATCACAAAGAAGTTTCTCAGAAATCTTCTTCCTCATTTCTATCGCAGGATATTTCCTTTGGCTCTATAGTCTTTCAAAGGATCCGAAATATCTGTTCTCAGATTCCACAGAAATAAGGCTAGCAAACAGCTCCACGAAATACAGCTGTAACTCAGTGAGTGGAAGTCACACATCACAAAGCAGTTTCTCAGAAAGCTTCTTCTAGTTTTTATCTGAGGATATTTTCTTTTTCACCATAGCCCTCTAATGGCTTCCAAATATGACTTTGCAGATTCCGGAAGAACTGTCTAAGCGAACGGTTTCTTAAGGAAAAAGCTGAAAATCTGTGAGATGAATTCACAGAACACAACACCGTTTTTCAGAAAGCTTCTTTCCAGTTTTTATCCGAGGATACTTTCTTTTTCCCCATAGACCTCCATGGGCTTCCAAATATCACTTTTGAAATTCCACAAGAACAGTCTTAGCGAAAGGCTAATTGAGGGGAAAGCTGTAACTCTGTGAGATGAATTCACAGATCACAAAGCACTTTCTCAGAAATCTTCTTCCTCATTTCTATCGCAGGATATTTCATTTGGCCTATATTTTTTCATGGGGTCCGAAATATCATTTCTCATATTTCACATAAATAAGGCGAGCAAACAGCTTCATGAATTACAGCTGTAACTCAGTGAGTGGAAGTCACACATCACAAAGCAGTTTCTCAGTAATCTTCTTTCCAGTTTTTATCTGAGGTTATTTTCTTTTTCAGCATAGTCCTGTCCTGGCTTCCAAATATCACTTTACAAACATCACAAGAAGAGTCTTAGCGAACGGCTTCTTACGGTTAAAGCTGTAACTCTGTGAGATGAATTCACAGATCACAAAGAAGTTTCTCATAAATCTTTTTCCTGATTTCTATCGCAGGATATTTCCTTTGGCCCTATAGTCTTCCAAGGGATCCGAAATATCTGTTCTCAGGTTCCACAGAAATAAGGCTAGCAAACAGATCCATGAAATACAGCTGTAACTCAGTGAGTGGAATTCACACATCACAAAGCAGTTGCTCATAAAGCTTCTTTCCAGTTTTTATCTGAGGATATTTCCATTTTCACCGTAGCCCTCTAATGGCTTCCTAATATCACTTTGCAGATTCCACAAGAACAGTCTTAGTGAATGGTATCTTGAGGGAAAAGCTGTAACTCTGTGAGATGAATTCACAGAACGCAGAGCAGTTTCTCAGAAATCTTCTTTCCAGTTTTTATGTGAGGATATTCCCTTTTCACCATAGCCCTCCATGGGCTTCCAAATATCACTTTGCACATTACACAAGAACAGTCGTAGCAAAAGGCTTCATGAGGGGAAAGCTATAACTCTGTGACATGAATTCACAGATCACAAAGAAGTTTCTCAGAAAGCTTCTTTCTCATTTTCATCAGAGGATATTTCCTTGGGCCCGATAGTCTTCAAAGGGATGCCAAATATAAGTTCTCAGATTCCACAGAAATCAGGCGAGCAAATAGCTCCACGAAATACAGCTGTAATTCAGTGACTGGAAGTCACACATCACAAAGCAGTTTCCCAGAAAGCTTCTTTCCAGTTTTCATCTGAGGATATTTTCTTTTTCACCGTAGGCCTCTATGTGCTTTCAAATATCCCTTTGCAAATTCCACAAGAACACTCTTAGCGAAGGGCTTCTGGAGTGGAAAGCTGTAAGTATGTGAAATGAATTCACAGAACATAAAGCAGTTTCGCAGAAAGCTTCTTTCCAGTTTTTATCTGAGGATATTTAGCTTTTCACCATAGCGTTCCATGGGTTTCCAAATATCACTTTGTAGATTCCACAAGAACAGTCTTAGCTAAAGGCTTCCTGCAAGGAAAGCTCTAACTCTGTGAGATGAATTCGCAGATCACAAAGAAGTTTCTCAGAAAGCTTCTTTCTCTTTGTGATCGGAGGATATTTCCTTTGGCTCTATAGTCTTCAAATGGATCGTAAATATCAGTTCTCAGATTCCACAGAAATAAGGCTAGCAAACAGCTCCACGAAATAGAGCTGTAAGTAAGTGAGTGGAAGTCACACATCACAAAGCAGTTTCTCAGAAAGCTTCTTTCCAGTTGTCATCGGAGGATATTTTCTATTCACCATTGGTTTATATGGGCTTCCAAATATCCCTTTGCAAATTCCACAAGAACAGTCTTAGCCAACGGCTTCTGGAGGGGAAGCTGTAACTCTGTGACATGAATTCACACAACACAGAGCTGTTTCTCAGAAAGCTTCTTTCCAGTTTTTATCTGAGGATATTTCCTTTTCACCATTGCCCTCCATGGGCTTCCAAATATCACTTTGGAAATTCCACAAGAAGAGTCTTGGTGAAAGGCTTCTTGAAGCGAAAGCTGTAACTCTGTGAGATGTATTCACAGAACACAAAGAAGTTTCTGAGAAAGCTTCTTTCTCATTTTGATCGGAGGATATTTCCTATGGCCCTATAGTCTTCAAAGGGATCTGAAATATCAGTTCTCAGATTCCACAGAAATAAGACTAGCAAACAGCTCCACGAAATACAGCTGTAACGCACTGAGTGGAAGTCACACATCACAAAGCAGTTTCTCAGAAAGCTTTTTTCCAGTTTTCATCTGAGGATATTTTCTTTATCACCATAGGCCTCTATGATCTTCCAAATATCCCTTTGCAAACTCCACAAGAACAGTCTTAGCGAACGGCTTCTGGAGTGGAAAGCTGTAATTTTGTGTGATGAATTCACAGAACACAGAGCAGTTTCTGAGAAAGCTTCTTTCCAGTGTTTACTGAGGATATTTCCCTTTTCAAAATAGCCGTTCATGGGCTTTGAAATATCACTTTGCAAATTCCACAAAAACAGTCTTAGCAAAAGGCTTTTTGAGCGGAAAGCTGTAACTCTGTGAGATGAATTCACAGATCACAAAGAAGTTTCTCAGAATGCTTCTTTCTCATTTTGATCGGAGGATATTCCCTCTGTCCCTATAATCTTCAAAGGGATCCGAAATATCAGTTCTCAGATTCTACAGAAATAAGGCTAGCAAACAGCTCCACGAAATACAGCTGTAACTGAGTGAGTGGAATTCACACATCACAAAGCAGTTGCTCAGAAATCTTCTTTCCAGTTTTCATCTGAGGATATTTCCTTTTTCACCATAGGCCTCTAAGGGCTTCCAAATAAGCCTTTACAAATTTCACAAGAACAGTCTCAGCGAACGGCTTCTGGAGGGGAAAGCTGTAACTCTGTGAGATGAATCACAGAACACAGAGCAGTTTCTCAGAAATCTTCTTTCCTGTTTTTATGTGAGGATATTTCTCTTTTCACCATAGGCCTCCATGGGCTTCCAAATATCACTTTTCATATTCCACAAGAATAGACGTAGCGAATGGCTTCTGGAGTGGAAAGCTGTAACTCTCTCATAGAATTCACGGAACATAGAGCAGTTTCTCAGAAAGCTTCTTTCCAGTTTTTATCTGAGGATATTTCCCTTTTCACCATAGCCTTCCATGGGCTTCCAAATATTACTTTGGAAATTCCAGAAGAACAGTCTTAGCGAAAGGCTTCCTGAGGGGAAAGCTGTAACTCTGTGTGATGATTTCACAGAACACAAAGAAGTTTCTCAGAAATCTTCTTTCCAGTTTTCATCTGAGGATATTTCCCTTTTCAACATAGTCGTCCATGGGCTTCCAAATATCACTTTGCAAATACCACAAAAAGAGTTTTAGCGAAAGGCTTGTTGAGGAGAAAGCTGTAACTCTGTCAAATGAATTCATAGATCACAATGTAGTTTCTCAGAAAGTTTCCTTCTCATTTTGATCGGAGGATATTACCTTTGGCGCTAGAGTTTCAAAGGGATCCGAAATATCAGTTCTCAGATTCCACGGAAATAAGGCTAACAATCAGCTCCACGAAATACAGCTGTAACTCAGTGAGTGGAAGTCACACATCAAAAAGTAGTTTCTCTGAAAGCTTGTTTCCAGTTTTAATCTGGTGATACTTACTTTTTCACCATAGGCCTTTATGGGTTTCCAAATATCCCTTTGCAAATTCCACAAGAACACCCTTAGCGAATGGCTTCTGGAGTGGTAAGCTGTAATACTGTGTGATGAATTCACAGAATACAGAGCAGTTTCTCAGAAAGCTTCTTTCCAGTTTTTATCTGAGGATATTTCATTTTTCACCATAGCCCTCCATGGGCTTCCATGTATCACTTTGAGAATTCCACAAGAAGAGTATTATCGAAAGGCTTCTTGAGGGGAAAGCTGTAACTCTGTCAGATGAATTCACAGATCACAAAGAAGTTTCTCAGAAACCTTCTTTCTCTTTGTTATCGGAGGATATTTCCTTTGGGCCTATAGTCTTCAAAGGGATCCGAAATATCCGTTCTCAGATTCCACAGAAATAAGGCTAGAAAACAGCTCCAAGAAATACAGCTGTAACTCAGTGAGTGGAAGTCACACATCACAAAGCAGTTGCTCTGAAAGCGTCTTTCCAGTTTTCATGTGAGTATATTTTCTTTTTCACCTTAGGCCTCTAAGGTCTTCCAAATATCAATTTGCAAATTCCAAAAGAACAGTCTTAGCCAACGGCTTCTGGAGTGGAAAGCTGTAATTCTTTGTGATGAATTTGCAGAACGAAGAGCAGTTTCTCAGAAATCTTCTTTCCAGTTTTTATTTGAGTATATTTCCCTTTTCACCATAGCCTTCCTTGGGCTTCCAAATATCACTTTGCAGATTCCACAAGAAGAGTCTTAGAGAAAGTCTTTTTGTTGGGAAGGCTGAAACTCTGTGAGATGAATTCACAGGTCACGAAGAAGTTTCTCAGAAGGCTTCTTTCTCATTTTGATGGAGGATATTTCCTTTGGCCCTATAGTCTTCAAAGGGATCCGAAATATCAGTTCTCAGATTCCACAGAAACAACTGTAGCACACAGCTCCACAAAATACAGCTGGAACTCAGTGAGTGGAAGTCACACATCACAAAGCAGTTGCTCATAAAGCTTCTTTCCAGTTTGTATCTGAGGATATTTCCCTTTTCATCATAGCCGTCCATGGGCTTCCAAATATCACTTTGGAAATTCCACAAGAAGAGTCTTAGCGAAAGCCTTCTTGAGAAGAAAGCTGTAACTTTGTCAGATGAATTCACAGATCACAAAGAAGTTTCTCAGAAAGCTGCTTTCTCATTTTGATCGGAGGATATTACCTTTGACGCTATAGTTTCAAAGGGATCCGAAATGTCAGTTCTCAGTTCCACAGAAATAAGGCTAGCAAACAGCTCCATGAAATACGGCTGTAACTCAGTGAGTGGAAGTCACACATCACAAAGCAGTTTCTCAGAAAACTTCTTTCCAGTTTTCATCTGATGATATTTTCTTTTCTCCATAGGCCTCTATGGGCTTCCAAATATCCCTTTGCAAATTCCACAAGAACACTCTTAGCGAACGGCTTCTGGAGGGGAAAGTTGTAACTCTGTGAGATGAATTCACAGAACACAGAGCAGTTTCTCAGAAAGCTTCTTTTCAGTTTTTATGTGAGGATATTTCCCTTTTCACCATAACCCTCCATGGGTTTCCAAATATCACTTTTCACATTCCACAAGAACAGTTGTAGCGAAACGATTCTTGAGGGGAATGCTGTAACTCTGTGAGATGAATTCACAGATCACAAAGAAGTTTCTCAGAAAGCTTCTTTCTCATTTGTATCGGAGGATATTTCCTTTGTCCCTATGGTCTTCAAAGGGATCCGAAATATCGGTTCTCAGATTCTACAGAAATAAGGCTAGCAAACAGCTCCACGAAATACAGCTCTAACTCAGTGAGTGGAATTCACACATCACAAAGTAGTTTCTCAGAAAGCTTCTTT
>NW_020265820.1:0-1820 GCF_003255815.1 Theropithecus gelada | reverse complement strand
GGGATTGCATTGGGAGTTATACCTGATGAAAATGACGAGTTGATGGGTGCAGCAGACCAACATGGCACAAGTATACATATGTAACAAACCTGCACGTTATGCACATGTACCCTACAAGTTAAAGTATAATAATAATAAATTTAAAAAAAAAAGAAGCTTTCTGAGAAACTGCTTTATGATGAGAGACCTCCCCTCACAGATTTACATCTGTATTTCGTGGATCTGTTGGCTAGCCTTATTTCTGTGGAACCTGAGAACGGATATTGCGGATCCCTTTGAAGACTATAGGGCCAAAGGAAATATCCCCCGATAACAAAGAGAAAGAAGCTTTCTGAGGAACTTCTTTGTGTTCTGTGAAATCATCTCACAGAGTTACAGCTTTCCCTTCAAGAACCTTTCGTTAAGCCTGTTCCAGTGGAATTTGCAAAGTGATATTTCGATGCCAATAGAGGGCTATGGTGAAAAAGGAAATATCCTCAGGTGAAATCCGTAAAGAAACTTTCTGTGAAACTGCTTAGTGTTCTGTTAATTCATCTCACAGAATTGCATCTTGCCCCTCAAGAAGCCGTTCGTTAAGCCTGTTCCTGTGGAATTTGCAAAGTGATATTTGGAAGCCCATAGAGGGCTATGGTGAAAAAGAAAATATCCTCAGAGAAAAACTGGAAAGAAGCTTTATGAGAAATTGCTTTATGATGAGTGACTTCCACTCACAGAGTTACATCTGTATTTCGTGGATCTATTGGCTAGCCTTATTTCTGTGAAATCTGAGAACGGATATTTCGGATCCCTTTGAAGACTATACGGCCAAGGGAAATATCCTCCGATGACAAGGAGAAGGAAGCTTTCTGAGAAACTTCTTTGTGTTCTGTGAAATCATCTCACAGAGTTACAGCTTTCCCTTCAGGAAGCTTTTCGCTAAGCCTGTTCTTGTGGAATTGGCAAAGTGATATTTCGATGCCCATAGAGGGCTACGCTGAAAAAGGATATATCCTCCGATGAAATCTGGAAAGAAGCTTTCTGAGAAACTGCTTAGTATTCTGTTAATTCATCTCATAGAGTTACAGCTTTCCCCTCAAGAAGCCGTTCGCTAAGGCAGTTCTTGTGGAATTGGCAAAGTGATATTTGGAAAACCATAGAGGTCTATGGTGAAAAAGAAAATATCCTCAGAGCAAAATTGGAAAGAAGTTTTCTGAGAACCTGCTTTGTGATGTGTGACTTCCACTCACAGAGTTACATCTGTATTTCGTGGATCTGTATGCCAGCCTTATTTCTGTGGAATCTGAGATCGGATATTTTGGATCTCTTTGAAGACAATAGGCCACAAGGCAATATCCTCCGATAAGAAATGGAAAGAAGCTTTCTGAGAAACTTCTTTGTGTTCTGCGAAATCATCTTACAGAGGTACAGTTTTCCCCCCAAGAAGCCTTTCCCTAAGCCTGTTCTTGTGGAATTTCCAAAGTGATATTTCGATGCCCTTAGAGGGCTACGGTGAAAAAGAAAATATCCTCAGATGAAATCTGGAAAGAAGCTTTCTGAGTAACTGCTTAGTGTTCTGCCAAAACATCTCACAGAGTTACAGCTTTCCCCTCAAGAAGCCTTTCGCTATGCCTGTTCTTGTGGAATTTGCAAAGCAATATCTTGATGCCCATAGAGGGCTACGGTGAAAAAGGAAATATCCTCAGATGAAATCCGGAAAGATGCTTTCTGCGAAAATGCTTAGTGTTTTGTTAATTCATCTCACAGAGTTTCAGCTTTCCTCTGAATAAGCCGTAAGCTAAGCCTCTTCTTGTGGAATTTGCAAAGTGATATTTGGAAGCCCA
>NW_020265819.1:0-1821 GCF_003255815.1 Theropithecus gelada | reverse complement strand
ACCATGTTGGCTAGGCTGGTCTTGAACTCCTGACCTCATGATTTGCCCGCCTCAACCTCCCAAAGTGCTGGGATTACAGGCATGAGCCACTGCCCCCGGTCAGGTAAGTTTCATTTGTATGTATTGTCCTGTGATTAATGGGCCAGTGAATAATGATTGTGAATTCTTGGGACTGTCTTACTAGCCTCATCTGGCAAATTTTGATTATCCCTTGTCCATTATACACATCCCACCTATTTTTATTAAATGAAAAACTACTCTTGATGTAAAGATATTTATTTTTTGGTAATAATGAGTTGGTATTAATTCCTAAGTGCATGCAGTTTACCCAGGAGATGGAGCTTGCAGTGCGCCGAGATCACACCACTGCACTCCAGCAAGGGTGACAGAGCGAGATTCTGTGTCCAAAAAAAAAAAAAAAGGAATATCCTCACTTTTTAAATGCTATACCACTCTCTGCGCTCAAGTTAATCCCTGTTTGGGCCTGTGGGAGCTTACACTATCCTCCTCTATGTAATTAATAACTGATGTTTGGCTTATCTGTTTAGTAATAGATGTTGTGTGTTTAACGGTGCCAGTAAACGTAGGGTGCTAATTCCTTCCTCACCAATGGGGTGCATGAGACGCTATTGAAACAATTGGCAACACGAATGGAATGGATCAGCCCTCATGCAGGACACCAGCTCAACTTGACCTACCTGCTGTGGGCTGACTGTTCCGTAACACATCAGCAGTCACCTGGGTCAGAACCGTGAGCTGACGATGGGCGTTCCCTTTGGTCTGTGCAGTGTTTTGTGGTCTTCAGGTGTTGTCATCTTCTCCCACACTAAAATGCTCTCATCTCCTAGACATCAATGTTTAACTGCACCCCAGCATGACCTTTAGCCTGTGCTTAGCAGGCAGTTTTGAGGCCCTGGCTTATGAATGCACAAAAGCACAGCACATAAGCCAACACTTAAGTCCTAATTAGCAAGAATCAGGCTGTATCTCTGTAGTCCCTGCATCTGCTCTGGTCACCAGCTCTGTGTGCTTAGGGCAGCCATGTGAACATTATTAATTATTTTACACTCCAAGACAATAGTTATTATGTAGGCAGAAGTAGTGGCCTTGTTTGTTTCTTGTGCTGCTGCTCCCCTTCCTGCTGTACCATACACCCTCCTGATGAGGTGTACATCTACGGTGCCTCATGGCTCAGGCACTGCTGAGTAAAGAAAACGGGAAGAAATAGTTTGATATTAGCCCCTACCGAAGCATATGAAGAAGCGTCTCAGCTGCTTTCATTGAAAAATTCCTGGCCAGTGTGTGGGCTTTTCTTATCACTGCTGCTTATCAGCATGGCAAAAGTCTCATCTTCGGACTGCAAGTCTTGACGGCCTTAGTTATAGTGGCCTTACTGCATGTGGAGCTAACCCCAGGAAGATGGAGTGACACTCTCTGGAGGATTAGGTGGTCTCCTCCAATGTGGGTTGATGGGCTCCTCAGCTCTTTCCTTTAACCATGCAGAGAGTCTACACTGCCAGTGATCATGTGCCACAACTCTATAGATGTAGAAATTCAAAAATTCTGAAATAGTTTCCATTGAAAGGAAATAGAAAAGCGGTCTGGTGCCACGCTCCGGTTAAGAGAACTAGTAGATGGCTCACGAGAACACTCTGTCGCTACTGTCTGTGCCTCTGTCACAGCAAATATCCTGATCCTTCAGTTTTAAGGGTACAGGGCCATTTTCCTCCCTTTCTTACTGGTAGTTCTCAAGATTACTGTATGATATGCTGGAAAGGCAATATCCTGATAATCAAGTGACATTGGTCAGAACAGCCCAGG
>NW_020265818.1:0-1821 GCF_003255815.1 Theropithecus gelada | reverse complement strand
GAAGGATATTTATTTCTGTTTTGCTCTATTCAAAGAAATTGAATGGGTTAGGTATTCTGTAAACTAAGTTTGTATATAACTTTATTTGGGTTTAATTTCCACAACTGGTATCTGCAAATATTGCCAGCATTTTAGCCATATTTTGGGAGAACTTGGTGTTTGAGGTCCCAGGAAATGAGGTCTGATCAAATGAAATGCAAGCACAATTTCTTAGAGCCATTTAACTTTCTGCTGGGAGGATGTACTTAACAAACTCACGTTGTACAGTCCACTTAATCCAGACACTTTCTTTGTGCAGTTGGAGTGAGTAGTTAATTCTCTCTCTTATATAGATGACTTGTGAAACTCAAGCTTACCATCTTCAGTGCTGGCATTTTACTTTGCCACTCACCCCAAAACAACGTGAGATGTGTTCAGTGGCCTCTGGTACTCTTTCTGGCAAGAATCAAACAATGAGGGGACTGAGGGAGGGATGGGGAAGTGTAGCCACAGTTCTTCCAAGTGTAAATACTTTTTGTTTGTTCTAGCAGTAAAATGCAAATGCAATCCATATTTGTTAGAATGGTCGGGTCTCATGAGAAATCTATGCTATGTGTCCAGGGCTTTTGAAACAGAGTCCATTGGAGTGGGAGTTAGGGAGTATAGTGGATGCCAAATATGTCTTTCTTCAGTGCTTAAGAGAACTCTTTCCTGAAATCCAGCTTTGAACATAAACAGGGGTGTGGGTTGGGGGAGGAGCCTAGGACAAACCTGTCTGATGAAGGTCAACAATAGACTGAAGTCTTGACTGCATAGAAGAGGAACATCAGAAGTGTCTGACAATGGAGGGGACAGTGAGCTATGCACAACCACCAGTGGAGGTGAACTTGAACCTGCCCAGGCCGAATGAACATCAGCCTGCAAGAACTAGTTATTTGAATTGATTTGCAATGCTCTCAATGGCTATAAAGTGCCACATTTTCCCTGTCAGAGATCTCTAAAAATTTCAAACAGAATAATAATGGCTGCATCTAGTGTTTTCTCAGTTTTGGAGAAATGCTTAGGTCCTATGATAGCTTCGGGACAGCTTTCTGTAATTTTCCTCAATTAACGGGTTGGTAGGGGTAAATCTTATAACACCTTTCCACCGTCGATTTGTGATCAGTTTTAATGGTTAAAATGTTTACTCTGCTTCTGTCAACCCTCACCTTTTTATTTACACCCCTCCCTTTTTTTCTGTACAGGGAGAGAAGACATATCAACTCTGACTGGACACCCTGATTCCTCCAAATATATATACCACTGTGTATTAATCTTTCTCTCAGTGTTTTATAGGGGTGCCTAACATAATGCTGTGTCAATAATGAAAGGCTTGATGTAATATAGCTGTAATTTACCTTCCATATGGATGCAGTGGTTAGGTTCATAAAAGAGAATTGTGTGAGTCTGGGATTACCACATCTAAAACATTATTCTTTAATGGGATAATACAATTCATTGAACAGCTACCACTTAAAAAATTTGCAGGACAATTAGAGCCTGCATTTCTAGTTAAGATGGATCTTGTAAATTTAAAATCGGATTAACTTTTGAGTGCTGGGGTGGCTGCAATAATTTGGGGGCTAACTCCATTTGGTTTCCAAGCTCTCACTTCTGCATTATCTTTACAGGTCTTTAAACCAGCCACCTAACAATCAAGGGCAACTCGCATCTGATCTATCACTCAGGCCTTTGTAAAGCGTGCATCCAAGCTCTGCAGACTTTTCTCATGAAGGATTGTCTAGCGCGAGTACCTGGCTACTTAAATGCTGTCACTCCTGCTGAGATAAATGCGTCTTTAAA
>NW_020265817.1:0-1821 GCF_003255815.1 Theropithecus gelada | reverse complement strand
TCAAAAAAAAAAAAAAAAAAAAAAAGTTGGCATAGTGGCCGGGCGCAGTGGCTCAAGCCTGTAATCCTAGCACTTTGGGAGGCCGAGACGGGCGGATCACGAGGTCAGGAGATCGAGACCATCCTGGCTAACACGGTGAAACTCCGTCTCTACTAAAAAATACAAAAAAAAACTAGCCGGGCGAGGTGGCGGGCGCCTGTAGTCCCAGCTACTCGGGAGGCTGAGGCAGGAGAATGGCCTAAACCCGGGAGGCGGAGCTTACAGTGAGCTGAGATCCGGCCACTGCACTCCAGCCTGGGCGACAGAGCGAGACTCTGTCTCAAAAAAAAAAAAAAAAAAAAGTTGGCATAGTAAGGATCACCATTCCTCTCCAGGCACTGCCCAGCTCTTCTTCTCTCCATTGCTAAAATTCTCCAAAGAGGTATCTGCCCTCTTTCAAATCTTTCTCAATTTCCCCATCATCACCTCTACCATTTTCCAGTATTTGCTTCAAAAATGAGGTGTTTTTTGTTTTTTGTTTTTTGTTTTTTCCTTTTTTGAGACAGAGTCTTATTTTGTGGCCCAGGCTGGAGTGCAGTGGCATGATCACCACTTACTGTAGCCTCGACCTCCCAGACTCAAGTGATCTGCCTGCCTTGGCCTTCCAAAGTGTTGGGATTACAGGCGTGAGCGACAGGGCCCAGCCCAAAAGTGAGCCTTTTAAAAAAAAATTCTTTGTTGTTAAAAGGACTATAGGCCAGGCACGGTGGCTCACGCCTGTAATCCCAGCACTTTGGGAGGCCGAGGTGGGTGAATCACCTGAGGTCAGGAATTCAAGACCAGCTTGGCCAACATGGTGAAACCCCGTCTCTACTAAAAACATAAAAATTAGCCGGGCATGAGGGTAGGCGCCTGTAATCCCAGCTACTGAGGAGGCTTAGGCAGGAGAATCACTTCCAGGAGGTGGAGGTTGCAGTGAGCTGAGATCACGCCACTGTACTTCATTCAGCCTGGGCAACAAGAGCGAGACTCCATCTCAAAATAAAATAAAAGGACTATATAAGGCCAGGTGCAGTGGGTGGCTCACTCCTGTAATCCCAGCACTTTGGGAGGCCAAGGCAGGTGGATCACTTGAGGTCAGGAGTTCGAGACCAGCCTGGCCAACATGGTGAAACCCTGTCTCTACTAAAAATACAAAAATTAGCTGGGCATTGTGGTGCATACCTGTAATCCCAGCTACTCAGGAAGCCAAGGCAGAGAATCACTTGAGCCTGGGAGTAGGTTGCAGTGAGCCGAGATTACGTCACTGCACTCCATCTTGGGCGACAGAGTGAGATTCTGTCAGAAAAAAAAAAAGGACTATGTAACTTACAAGCCTATTTTTGTTTTGTTTTAAATTTTGCTGTATTTCTTTGGCTATGAGAGCCTATTATAACTTTTAAAAATCCTGGCATGGTGGCTTATACCTATAATCCCAGCACTTTCAGAGGCTGAGGTGAGAGGATCACTTGAGCCCAAGAGGTTGAGGCTGTAATGAGTGCAGTGACCATACCACTGCACTCTAACCTGGGCAATGGAGTGAGACCCTGTCTCAGAAAAATAAAATTCCTCAGGGTTACATATCACAGTACTAAAAATTTCACTTTGCACATATCTCAAGGGAAGAATGTTTCTTAGGAAGAGAACTGAGACCACCATCTTGATGGAATAAGGCAGGTCAGATCATCTTTAGCTGTATTGTCCTGGTGAGAAAGCAGCAATAGGCAATCTGTAAACAAGTGGTTGTGGCTGTGTTTCAATAAAACTTTATTCACAAAGACAGTATTGGCCTGTGAGTTTTAG
>NW_020265816.1:0-1821 GCF_003255815.1 Theropithecus gelada | reverse complement strand
TTTTTTTTTTTTTTTTTTTTTGAGACAGAGTCTTGCTCTGTTGCCCAGGCTGGAGCGCAGTGGCCGGATCTCAGCTCACAGCAAGCTCCGCCTCCCGGGTTTACGCCATTCTCCTGCCTCAGCCTCCCCAGTAGCTGGGACTACAGGCGCCCGCCACCTCGCCCGGCTAGTTTTTTGTATTTTTTAAGTAGAGACAGGGTTTCACCGTGTTAGCCAGGATGGTCTCAATCTCTTGACCTCATGATCCGCCCGTCTCGGCCTCCCAAAGTGCTGGGATTACAGGTTTGAGCCACCGCGCCCGGCCGGAAAGTTCTATATCTTGATAGTGGCAGTGAGTATTCAGATATATCCATTTGCTAAGCCTCTTCAAACTGTACAGTTAAAGCAAGACCCTGTCTCAAAAAAACCTATACACTTAAAATAAGTGCATTGTATTGTATGCAAACTATACTTAAATAAAGTTTATTTTAGGTAATAAAACAACTGTCTATGAAAGTATTTATGCAAAGGGGAGGGAGTCTTTGAAGACACTCAGAATTCAGAGATTATTTTTAGGTCTTGTCAAAAAAAAAAAAAAAAAAAAACCCAAAAACAAAAACCTTTAACCTCAAAAACCACACAAGAGGGCGGCTGAGGTGGGAGATCAGAAATGCCTGTTATTCTAATTGGATGTTGTATTTGATAATTGTTGTCATGATATTGATATTAAAATATTAAAGTAACAATTAAAATATCAAGTGACATCTCTGTAGACATAAAGATACAAACACTTGTATTTATTTACATATGGGCTGAGCATGGTGCCTCACACCTGTCATCCTAGCACTTTGAGAGGCAGAGACGAGAGGATCACTTCAGGCCAGGAGTTCGAGACCAGCCTGGTCAATATAGCAACATCCCATCTCTATTTAAAAAAAAAAAAAAATCTGATGGGGAGCAGTGGCTCACACCTGTAATCCCAGCACTTTGGGAGGCTGAGGAGAGTGGATCATGAGGTCAGGAGTTCGAGACCAGCCTGGCCAACATGGTGATATCCTGTCTCTACTAAAAATACAAAAATTGGCTGGGCATGGTGGCTGCCGCCTGTAATCCCAGATACTTGGGAGGCTGAGGCAGAATTGCTTGAACCCAGGAGGTGAAGGTTGCAGTGAGCCGAGATCGCACCACTGCACTCCAGCGTGGGCAACAGAGCGAGACTCTACATCAAAAATAAAATAAAATAAAATGGAGCAGGAAGAGGAGGAAAAAGAAGAAGAAACAGCTAGGAGTGGTGGCTCATGCCTGTAATCCCAGCAATTTGAGAGGCGGAGGAGGAGAGGAAGAGGAAAGGAGGAGAAAGGGAAACAGCCAAGCCAGTCGTGGTGGCTCGTGCCTGTGAGGAGGAGGAAGAGGGGGAAAAAATGGAGGAGGAGAAAAAGAAATGGAGGAGGAGGAGGAGCAAAAAGAAACAGAGGAGGTGGAGGAAAAAGAAATGGAGGAGGAGGAGTTGGAGGAGGTGGAGGAGGAGGAAGAAAAAGAAATGGAGGAGCACGAGGAGGAAAAAGAAACAGAGGAGGAGGAGGAAGAAATTGAGGAGCAGGAAAAAGAAATGGAGGAGGATAAAAAGAAACGGAGGAGGAGGAAAAAGAAATGGAGGAGGAGGAAAAAGAAATGGAGGAGGAGGAGGAGGAAAAACGGAGGAGGAAAAAGAAACAGAGGAGGAGGAGGAAAAAAATGGAGGAGAAGGAGTTGGAGGAGAAGGAGTTGGAGGAGAAGGAGTTGGAGGAGGAGGAGTTGGAGGAGGAGGTGGAGCAGGAGGAAGTGTTGGAGGAGGAGGAGGAG
>NW_020265815.1:1481-1821 GCF_003255815.1 Theropithecus gelada | reverse complement strand
AGATCCATGAAATACAGATGTAACTCTGTGAGTGGAAGTCACACATCGCAGAGCAGTTTCTCAGAAAGCTTCTTTCCAGATTTCATCTGAGAATATTTCCTTTTTCACCATATCCCTCTATGGGCTTCCAAATATCACTTTGCCAATTCCACAAGAACTGTCTTAGCGAAAGGCTTCTTGAGGGCAAAGCTGTAACTCTGTTGTATGATTTCACAAAACACAAAGAAGTTTCTCAGAAAGCTTCTTTCTCTTTGTTATCGGAGGATATTTCCTTTGGCCCTATATTCTTCAAAGGGTTCCGAAATATCTGTTCTCAGATTCCACAGAAATAAGGCTAGCA
>NW_020265815.1:777-1427 GCF_003255815.1 Theropithecus gelada | reverse complement strand
ATCACTTTGCCAATTCCACAAGAACTGTCTTAGCGAAAGGCTTCTTGAGGGGAAAGCTGTAACTCTGTGAGATGATTTCACAGAGCACAAAGAAGTTTCTCAGAAACATTCTTTCTCTTTGTTATCGGAGGATATTCCCTTTCGCCCTATAGTCTTCAAAGGGATCCGAAATATCTGTTCTCAGATTCCACTGAAAGAAGGCTAGCAAAGAGATCCACGAAATACAGATGTAACTCTGTGAGATGAATTAACAGAACACTGAGCAGTTCTTAAAAAGCTTCTTTCCAGATTTCATCTGAGGATATTTCCGTTTTCAACATAGCTCTCAATGGGCTTCCAAATATCACTTTGCCAATTCCAGTAGAACTGTCTAGCGAAAGGCTTCTGGAGGGGAAAGCTGACATTCTGTGAGGTGATTTCACAGAACAGAAAGACGTTTCCCAGAAAGCTTCTTTCTCTGTGTTATCGGAGGATATTTCCTTTGGCCCTATAGTCTTCTAAGGTATCTGAAATATCTGTTCTCAGATTCCACAGAAATAAGGCTAGCAAAGAGATCCACGAAATACAGATGTAACTCTGTGAGGTGAATTAAAAGAACACTCAGCAGTTCTTAAGAAAGCTTCTTTCCAGATTTCATCTGAGGATATTTC
>NW_020265815.1:0-740 GCF_003255815.1 Theropithecus gelada | reverse complement strand
ATGGGCTTCCAAATATCACTTTGCCAATTCCACAAGAACTGTCTTAGCGAAAGGCTTCTTGAGGGGAAAGCTGTAACTCTGTGAGATGATTTCACAGAATTCAAAGAAGTTTCTCAGAAAGCTTCTTTCTCTTTGTTATCGGACGATATTTCCTTTGGCCCTCTAGTCTTCAAAGGGATCCGAAATATCTGTTCTCAGATTCCACAGAAATAAGGCTAGCAAAGAGATCCACGAAATACAGATGTAACTCTGTGAGATGAATTAACAGAACACTCAGCAGTTTCTCAGAAAGCTTCCTTCCAGATTTCATCTGAGGATATTATCTTTTTCACCATAGCCCTCTAAGGGCTTCCAAATATCACTTTGCCAATTCCACAAGAACTGTCATAGCGAAAGGCCTCTGGAGGGGAAAGCTGTAACTCTGTGGGATGATATCACAGAACACAAAGAAGTTTCTCAGAAAGATTCTCTTTGTTATCGGAGGATATTTCCCTTGGCCCTATAGTCTTCAAAGGGATCCGAAATATCTGTTCTCAGATTCCACAGAAATAAGGCTAGCAAAGAGATCCACGAAATACAGATGTAACTCTGTGAGATGAATTAACGGAACACTCAGCAGTTTCTCCGAAAGCTTCCTTCCAGATTTCATCTGAGGATATTTACTTTTTCACCTTAGCCTTCTAAGTTCTTCCGAATATCACTTTGCCAATTCCAGAAGAACTGTCTTAGAGAAAGGCCTC
>NW_020265814.1:0-1822 GCF_003255815.1 Theropithecus gelada | reverse complement strand
TAGCCTTATTTCTGTGGAATCTGAGAACAGGTATTTCGGATCCCTTTGAAGACTATAGGGCCAAAGGAAATATCCTCTGATATCAAAGAGAAAGAAGCTTTCTGAGAAACTTCTTTGTGTTCTGTGAAATCATCTCACAGAGTTACAGCTTTCCCTTTTAGAAGCCTTTCGCTAAGACAATTCTTGTGGAATTGGCAAAGTGATATTTGGAAGCCCATAGAGGGCTATGGTGAAAAAGGAAATATACTCAGATGAAATCTGGAAGGAAGCTTTCTGAGAAACTGCTCAGTGTTCTGTTTATTCATCTCACAGAGTTACATCTCTGTTTCGTGGATCTCTTTGCTAGCCTTATTTCTGTGGAATCTGAGAACAGATGTTTCGGATCCCTTTGAAGACTATAGGGCCAAAGGAAATATCCTCCCATAACAAAGAGAAAGAAGCTTCCTGAGAAACTTCTTTGTGTTCTGTGAAGTCATGTCACAGAGTTACAGCTTTCCCCTCCAGAAGCCTTTCGCTAAGACAGTTCTTGTGGAATTGGCAAAGTTATATTTGGAATCCCATAGAGGGCTATGGTGAAAAAGGAAATATCCTCAGATGAAATCTGGCAAGAAGCTTTCTGAGAAACTTCTTTGGGTTCCTTGAAATCTTCTCTCAGAGTTAGAGCTTTCCAGTCAAGAAGCCTTTCGCTAAGACAGTTCTTGTCGAATTGGCAAAGTGATATTTGGAAGCCCATCTAGGGCTAGGGTGAAAAAGGAAATATCCTCAGATGAAATCTGGAAAGAAGCTTTCTGATAAACTGCTCTGTGATGTGTGACTTCCACTCACAGAGTTAAGTCTGTATTTCCTGGATCTCTTTGCTAGCCTTATTTCTGTGGAATCTGAGAACAGATATTTCGGATCGCTTTGAAGACTATAGGGCCAAAGTAAATATCCTCCGATAACAAAGAGAAAGAAGCTTTCTGAGAAACTTCTTTGTGTTCTGTGAAATCATCTCACAGAGTTACAGCTTTCCCCTCAAGAAGCTTTTCGCTTAGACAGTTCTTGTGGAATTGGCAAAGTGATATTTGGAAGCCCATAGAGGGCTATGGTGAAAAAGAAATATCCTGAGATGAAATCTGGAAAGAAGCTTTCTGAGANAAGACAGTTCTTGTGGAATTGGCAAAGTTATATTTGGAATCCCATAGAGGGCTATGGTGAAAAAGGAAATATCCTCAGATGTAATCTGGCAAGAACCTTTCTGAGAAACTTCTTTGGGTTCCTTGAAATCTTCTCTCAGAGTTAGAGTTTTCCACTCAAGAAGCCTTTCGCTAAGACAGTTCTTGTGGAATTGGCAAAGTGATATTTGGAAGCCCATAGAGGGCTACGGTGAAAAAGGAAATATCCTCAGATGTAATCTGGAAAGAAGCTTTCTGAGAAACAGCTTAGTGTTCTGTTAATTCATCTCACAGAGTTACATCTGTATTTCGTGGATCTCTTTGCTAGCCTTATTTCTGTGGAATCTGAGAACAGATAATTCGGATGCCTTTGAAGACTATAGGGCCAAAGGAAATTTCCTCCCATAACAAAGAGAAAGAAGCTTTCTGAGAAACATCTTTGTGTTCTGTGAAATCATCTCACAGAGTTACAGCTTTCCCCTCAAGAAGTCTTTCGCTAAGACCGTTCTTGTGGAATTGGCAAAGTGCTATTGGGAAGCCAATAGAGGGCTATGGTGAAGAAGGAAATATCCTCAGATGAAATCTGGAAGGAAGCTTTCTGAGAAACTGCTCAGTGTTCTGTTGATTCATCTCACAGAGTTACATCTGTATTTCGTTGATCTCTTTGC
>NW_020265813.1:0-1822 GCF_003255815.1 Theropithecus gelada | reverse complement strand
AGGACATAACTAAGATCAGTATACATTTTAATGTCCATACACGATTCCAACATGCAGGCAACATTGGAAGTCACCAGATTAAACTATTCAAGATAATCCTAACCATCTCATTTAGTATGCGTCTTCTTAAACTAATCAATGGGATGTGACGTATTATTATCTAGTCTGCAAGACTTGACAGAAAAGTAAAAATCAGTGGGGAAATCCGAACATTATCTGGTAATTCTAGGTCACAAATTGTCTTTCTTGCTCTTCAAAGATTGGTGTATAAATATGATGTGTAAAACTGCTTCAGTCATTCAGAGGATGAAGTCCGCACGAAGACTGATGAAGTCCCAAGAGAATCACAGAAATTTTGATATAGTTTTGATTGTATAGCAGGGGCAGTATGGAACCTTGAGCATTTCCAGTGCAGTCAACAAGAAAAAACTCTTTCCTTCTTTGATTAGACTTGATATTACCTTACTTCAAACTTAAATTATTTTGACTGATGTAAAAAAAAAAAAGACGTCCTTTAGCTTTGCACTTGCCACTTAATTTTACTTTAAATTCTTTTTATTTTATCTTAAGCATTTTGCTCATTTCTAATTATAAAATATATTTTATTCCTTCATGTGGACTGCCGTATTTAATCTAGAGAGAATAAAAAAGAAACTAAGTAAACATGGTGATGAATTCTAGGTAGTCAGGCAATATCTCAATAACAAAAGAGAAGAATTTCCATGGACAAAATTGGATGCTATTTTCACTATTAAACACCAGGATATTGGACATTTGGTCTACATCACTGAGAAAAAATGTATGAAAATATTGGAAACTAAATCAGATACATATAAATAAATTCTCACATTAAATTAAATAATATCTGAATTAAAATATTTTTCATGAAAATCTCAAAATACAACATAATTACCAAAAATAGGTGTCTTCTCATATGAGCCACAATGTGATATAACACAGTATAAAGTAAAACAAATTTAAAAATATAAAATTTTTATCATATATATGAGAATTAGAAAATACATATAAACATCTAAGAGGCATACGATAAAATTATTTAACAAAATATATATGACAAAATATATTCTTCAATTTTTTATATACTATCAAACCATCTAGAAGAAATTAAGTAAAAGTTAAACTGAGTAAAATGTTTGTAATAGACCCAATTGCTAAGCCTTTTCAACTGGGATATAGTCAACAGATTTAAAGAAATAATTCATTTAAAAATTTTACAGTAGATAAAATACACATTATTTTGTTTTTGTTTGTTATAAAATACAAATTTACCAAATGAGGCATCAATTTTTACCTATGAAAATTATAATTTTTATGAATTAATAATTAATCATAAACTAAGGTTTTCTAGAGAGAGATACTCTCTTCTCAGCACTACTGGTAAAAGTCTATATAACTAAAACAAAATATAATGGAACAATTAGCAATATATAGTCAACAACCCAAGTTAGGTGTACACTTTGACCTTTTATTTTATTCACTGTATTCACAATTTTATTCATTGCGTTTTGTCATGGGCAACCCCCAATACAAACCCACAAACACAAATGCATTCAACTTTAAAATTGACTTTTTCATGGCTTACACATATGTTTGAAAGTATCTACAATATCATATCCTTGATTTTTATTCAAAATCAGGTATAACAATTAATTATTTCTTCCTTTGATCTCCAAATCTAATATGGTGGTATATCCATAGATTCTACCTCAGAATTATATTTGATTGCATTATTTTCTTTGTATTGTCATTTTCTCTATATATCCATGCTCTTATTATTTTTAATTGAGACATCAGCTAATTT
>NW_020265812.1:0-1822 GCF_003255815.1 Theropithecus gelada | reverse complement strand
ACAATGAGATACCATCTCACACCAGTTAGAATGGCGATTATTAGGCCAGGCGCGGTGGCTCAAGCCTGTAATCCCAGCACTTTGGGAGGCCGAGGCGGGCGGATCACGAGGTCAGGAGATCGAGACCATCCTGGCTAACATGGTGAAACCCCGTCTCTACTAAAAATACAAAAAACTAGCCGGGCGTGGTGGCGGGCGCCTGTAGTCCCAGCTACTCGGAGGCTGAGGCAGGAGAATGGCCTGAACCTGGGACGCGGAGCTTGCAGTGAGCCGAGAGCGCGCCACTGCACTCCAGCCTGGGTGACACAGCGCGAGACTCCATCTCAAAAAAAAAAAAAAAAAAAAACAAGAATGGCGATTATTAAAAAGTCAGGAAACAACAGGTGCTGGAGAGGATGTGGAGAAATAGGAACACTTTTACACTGTTGATGGGATTGTAAACTAGTTCAACCATTATGGAAAACAGTATGGCGATTCCTCAAGGATCTAGAACTAGATGTACCATATGACCCAGCCATCCCATTACTGGGTATATACCCAAAGGATTATAAATTATGCTGCTATAAAGACACATGTACACGTATGTTTATTGCAGCATTATTCACAATAGCAAAGACTTGGAATCAACCCAAATGTCCATCAGTGACAGATTGGATTAAGAAAATGTGGCACATATACACCATGGAATACTATGCAGCCATGAAAAAGGATGAGTTTGTGTCCTTTGTAGGGACATGGATGCAGCTGGAAACCATCATTCTTAGCAAACTATCACAAGAACAGAAAACCAAACACCGCATGTTCTCACTCATAGGTGGGAACTGAACAATGAGATCACTTGGACTCAGGAAAGGGAACATCACACACCGGGGCCTATCATGGGGAGGGGGGAGGGAGGAGGGATTGCATTGGGAGTTATACCTGATGTAAATGACGAGTTGATGGGTGCAGCACACCAACACGGCACAAGTATACATATGTAACAAACCTGCACGTTATGCACATGTACCCTAGAACTTAAAGTATAATAATAATAAATAAATTTTAAAAAAATAAAAATAAAAATAAAGAAATCTTAAAGGGGAAGAGGAGACTTTTCTTTCATTCATCAGGCATCTGGGACTATGGATACAATGGCTGAGCTCTAGACGCCATCTTGAACCTTGAAGACAAAGCCACAGCTTAGGAATGGCAAAGCAGATAACTGGAATTAGTCTGGTTCCGTGACAAATTTGTGGAGTTGCCATATCCCCCCTGGATTGCCTTCCTTTAGAGTTCCTTTACGGAACAGAGAAAAATTGTTACCTTGTTTATGTCACCATTAGTTGTTTTTTCTTATATGAAGCCAAGTCTAAATCTAACTATTTTATACCATTTTTTAAATCATTTGAAGATACTATTTATCTCATTCTTTTAAAATTTTTTTGGCTTTTTGGATTTTTACAATTTAAAAGAATGTATATAATTTATTTTAAAAGAAATATGAGGCATGGCATGGGGGCTTATGCCTGTAATCCCAGCACTTTGGGAGGCCGAGGTGGGTGGATCACTTGAGGTCAAGAGTTCGAGACCAGCCTGGCCAACATAGTGAAACCCCGTCTCTACTAAAAATACAAAAATTGGCTGGGCATAGTGACAGGCGTCTGTAATCCCAGCTACTAGGAAGGCTGAGGCAGGAGAATCACTTGAACCTGGGAGGTGGAGGTTGCAGTGAGCCAAGATCATGCCACTGCATTCCAGCCTGGGCAACAAGAGCAAAACTCTGTCAAAGAGAGAGAAAGAAAGTGGGAAAGAAAGAAAGAAAGTGGGAAAGAAAGAAAGA